>NW_006284843.1:1013097-1043902 GCF_000327345.1 Myotis davidii | reverse complement strand
GACCATTATAAACTTTTGAACAATAATAGATACAGAGGCAGAGCTGCCTCAAACAGATTGTCAAACTGCAGCGGGAAGGCCAGGGAGGGTTGGGGGGCAGGAGGTCGGGGGGTAAGAGATCAACCGAAGGACTTGTATGCATGCATATAAGCATAACCAACGGACATAAGACACTGGGGGGTAGGGAAGGCCGGGGGAATGTCAAGGGTGGGGGGAAAGGAGACATATATAATACTCTTTGTAATATTTTAAGCAATAAAACAAAATTTAAAAAAAAGATGCAAAGACAAAAATACTTAAGTTGGTAAGTTCCCTGGGAAGATGGTAACTTGAAGTTATTTTGATAAGGTTTGGATATTCAGGCCTTCTGGACAAATCTATCTAAACTAGTGGCCTGGTGCACTAAATTTGTGCATGGGGGAGGGGGTGTTCCTCAGCCTGGCCTGTCCCCTCTCCAATCTGGGACCCCTCGAAGGATGTCCTACTGCTGGTTTACAGGGATCGGGCCTAAACCGGTAGTTGGACATCCCTCTCACAATTTGGGACTGCTGGCTCCTAACTGCTCACCTGTCTGCCTGATTGCCCCTAACCACTCTGCCTGCTGGCCTGCTTGCCCCCAAGTGCCCCCCCTGATGGCCTGTTCTCCCCTAACTGCCTCTACACTGGCCCCGCCACCATGGCTTTGTCCGGAAGGACATCCAGAAGGTCTACCTTTTTTTGGGGTTTCCTTGGGGCATGGGACAGCCTGGGCGAGGGGCCTGTGGTGGTTTGCAGGCCAGCCACACCCCCATGGGGTGAGGGTCCCTGCTGGGGGTGTGTGGCCAATCTGGGTGAGGGGCTGAGGGCTGTTTTGAAGCTGGCCACACCCCCTTCAGGGTGGGGAACCCCGCTGGGGTGTCTGGTCAGCTTGTGTGAGGGGCTGATGGCTGTTTGCAGGCTGGCCAAACCCTCAGCAGGGACCCTCACCAGACCCTCCTTGAGTGGAGGCCACAGAGGCTGAAAGCAGGTATCTGGGATTTATTTATCTTCTATAATTGAAACTTTGTAACCTTGAGCAGAGCCCACAGCTGGCCAGGGCAGGCAGAAAGCTAGGCTTCCTCCATCGCCAGGGGCAACCTAAGCCTTCTGTTTGCTCCAGCTCTGTGGCTGCTGCCATCTTGGTTGGGTTTATTTGCATACTCACTCCTGATTGGCTGGTGGGCATTGTGTGTGGGCATTGCTTGTGGGTGTGGCTTGTGAGTGTAGCGGAGGTATGGTCAATATGCATGTTTCTCTTTTATTAGATAAGATATGAAATGGCTCACCTTCTTTAGATCATACTCTGAAAATGCTGCTTCAGTGCATGTAGACAAACTTACTTTATTTGCATGTATAAATTGTTTCCACATTTTTGGTTAACATGATATAGAATTGTTATTAGGAAAATTAACAAAAAATTCCAAAAATATTTGTGGGAGTAGTGCTCTGCCTATTCTTTCAGAAGTAAAAAGTTGACTTGTATCCACCGGCATCATAGAACACAACAGAGTAAAGGAAACTCAGAGGGTATTCCCTAGGAAAGTGCTGGTCAACCAGCTGGAGTGAAGTTTGGGATGGAAGCTGGATGAAGCTAGCCCAGAAGCTCCAAGTGAAGAACAGGAACCCATATTTTCTTTGAGACATTTTTGTTTAATTTTTTTATATTAAAAAACAATTGGGAAGAGAAAAGTAAAGACTATAAAAATAAAAGGCTCCCACTCAAAAAATGTTTCATAAAATTGTTCCGACTGTATTTGACAACCTTTTGGAAAAAAAGAAAACCATACCCAATTCTCTTTTTGGATTCAGTTCACCATTGGTCTTATGCTTAAGTTTCAAAAAGGAACATTTTTGCTTCTTATGCACAAAGGTATACATTTGCTATTCCTATAAGATTTTTGAGTCTAACCAAATTATTAAATGAGGTATTGAAACTATAAAAGAACACAGACTTTTCAAGTCTCATTTGAGACCCATCCTATTGAAGTACAGACTCTTCTTTTCACATTCACTACAACATAAAGGACAGATAAACTATTCCATTTGTCTGGCAATATTGGCTAGCAAGCTGGAGTTTTAAAGGAAAGGAAGTAATAGACTTTCACTGAACTTTTACTGCTAAGAGATAGCCCAGAAGGGTGTTTCCTCTTTCTTGCTAAGCACAAAGAACTGGGATTTAATTGCATTGTAAACCATTTCATCAATATATCCACGAAGTAACAGGCATCCATGTACTTTGTTTTCTTATTACCATGTCAGAGTGTGAGCTGAAATTAAAGGGGAAAGAAGGTTTTGAGGAAATCGGAAAGTTAATATTCCTAGAGAAATAGAAAGGGACAACCATAAATAGGATCAGGGCGCTCTCTCTCTTCTGTCCTTTCCTAATCAGAGCAACCTGTTACAGAAATAAGATTGGTTCTTTTGTGGGATCGTCAACAGGCTCGAAAGGATAAATGGAGCAATGGGCACTAATGCCTCATTGTCCCAATCTAAACCCAGTGTATTAGGAGGGAAATGGAAGAAAATCTTCTAGGTCAGTGGTCGGTAAACTGTGGCTCGGCAACCCGCCGCTCGCGAGCCACATGCGGCTCTTGGGCCCCTTGAGTGTGGCTCTTCCACAAAATACCGACTTCTGTGCATGGGCCATGAAGTTTCAGTCGCACTGTATGCATGCCCCCACGTGGTATTTTGTGGAAGAGCCTCACTCAAGGGGCTAAAGAGCCGCATGTGGCTTGGGAGCCGCCGTTCGCCGACCATGGTTCTATGACCTAGGTGGACAGAAATTTGACATGAAATTTTGGCATAAACACTAGGCTTGGAAGGGAGAGACGGAGGCCTGTCTCTCTCTCTCTCTCTCTCTCTCTCTTTCTCTCTCTCTCAATCATCTCAAGAGTAAAGCAAGACAAAGGTTCAATGTTCATCTTCTCCTTCCTGGCTCCCCAGAGGAAGTCTCTTCGGAGGAATGTGTTCAGATCTGTTGTTCCCACAGCAGAAACAAGTGTAGTTCATCCTATAATTCGTTTCCCCAAAGTGTTAGTAGTTTTGAAGGATTCTCCAAGAGCAGGATTCTCCTGTCAATGTACAAAGCCTCATCTCTGTTCCTTATGGTTCTTCATTGTTCAGTTGGAAAAATATAGTGATGGAAACCTTAGGTTCTTCAGCAAGGATGTTCAGTTGTCAGAGATATTTACTGATCATGGTTCCCAGCATCTGTGCACCTTGATTCTGTTAAAAGAATCCTTGAGTATTGCATTCCAGGCTCCAGGCCAGGCCACTTAGTGCATAACATTGCTTACACTGCAGTGATTTCTTCAGGAGAAGGCTTGGGACCAATCACAGTGAAGTAATCCAATGAGGCTTCTCCTGGGATGGGTGGGCTAAGAGATGGTGTGTTTTCCCACTGGTCTTGGTTGAGCCTGACTATGAGGCTGGATCTGCTGGGCACATTCTGACATCACAACAGAAGTTGTTTGAAAATGGAGCCAACACAGAGACATCTGGGTAAGGATGAGGAGAGGGACATTGGGGGCTGATGACACTGTTTGAGTTACTTGCTAAGTTCCTTCTGGACCTAGTCTTAGTCTTGCTCCTGGAGGTTTTACTTATGGAAATTCATAAATTCCCCCTTTCCATAAACTCATTAGTTTGGGCTTTATATCATTTGCCAAGAATGAAGTCTAATCAATGTAATTGAGTTCTAACCCAGCTCAGTCACTTTCTGCTTGGTGACTGTGGACAAGTGGTTTATCTCAAAATTGCTTTCTCCACTTGGAAAAAAAATTACTCAAATTATCTACCTGATAGGTTTTTTTTGGGAAGATTAAAGTTGTGATTGTTAAAGGTTTGACCATAGTAAATGCTCAATAAATATTAGCTAGTATAACCATACAAAAAAATAAATGGTATCACAATCCCAATATCCAGGCCAAAAAATCTCCATAGAGCTTTTAAATCTGAGTGCTCTTCTTTGGTAAACATTACACAATTTTTTATAATGCTGCAGTGTCATTCTAGTTCAAATTTTATTCGTTCTCCCTCCTTATATTTGACAGAAAGACTTAATTCCCTTAGGCTCAATGATGGTTATTTCATAATTTCTCAGCTCACACCAATTTGATGTGTTGCTGAAGTTAATTGAAGTATGTGCTAACAGAGAAATGCAGCAATACAAAGGATCTTGAGAAACTTTGAGATTTTTCAAAATTATAGTATTAGATGTTGACCAACAAGGAAATGATGACAGCAAAAATCAAAGTTCACTGATCAGGGTACATCCAGTGGAATTGAGTGGTGGAGGTGTTATCCCTGGACTTCTCTCTTGACTATTCTCTCTCAGCTCTTAGATTTATGCGGATAACTCCTGGGAGTGCCTCTTCAGGCTTTGCCTATTTCCCAGCCTGTCATATCTCCAGGTGTCTTCCAAGTCTCTGCTTATTCTTTCTTGACTTTTTGTACAGTGGCTCAGACTCTAGGCTCAGCCTATAATCTTGTATGTTCACTCAATTGCCAATCTTATAGGTCTGTCTCTTGCATCCATTGCTTTTTTTCAATTTTATATGTCAACTAATGGCCTGGTGCACGAAATTTGTGCACATTAAAAAGAGAATTAATTAGAGAAAATATTTTAATATTGCTATTTGCCCTTTCTCTATAATAGAAGTGTCAGAGATGAAAGAAAATTAGTAAAATGTATATGAAAATCTCCCTCCTTTCAGAGTCTGGGTTGCGCTGCAGGACCCAGAGTCAAGTCCCTACCAACCTGCATGTGCCGCAAAATCTTGTGAGACCCAGACCCGGCTGGCCACACCTCCGTCAAGCCTGGGTGGGGGGGGGGGGGGGGTGCAGCCTCAGGTCCCCCATCAAACCCTGCCAGGCAAGGGGCACGGCCTCAGGTCCCCCAGCCCCTGCGTGAGGGCGCGAGGGTGCAAGGGCACAAGGGTGCGAGGGCATGATGACCGTTTGCATATTTGTCCTTTATTATATAGGATGTCCTGGTTTAAGTCCTGATTGCTTCTTGCCATAGATTTCTAACTACCTCCCTGAACACTGCCATTATCTGTTTCATTTATTGCCTTCCCTCCTCCTCCCCACCCTTTCTTTTCTCTTTTAGTGTTACTGCTTCCAGAGTTATGCTTTATAAAGAACAATTCCTATTAAATTACCCTTCCAAGGGTCCACATTACCTTTGGTAGTGGCTCCCAAATTTTGGATCTCATGAACTAGTGAAATAAAAATATATTAGGGAGCCCAAAACAGTGTTGCCAATTTTTTTCTTGCTTAGTAAGAACATTAGAACCTTCTACCACACTGCCATCTATTCTTACCACCACTTCATAAAGCTATTGTATTTTATTCCAAATATAGAAAATACATAATCCCCAAATAAAGGAAAGACTTTTAAATTGAATGCCTTTCTTTCATAAAAAAAAGAAACAAGACAACTCCCTTACAAATTGTCTTTATTTTTCTCATTTCTCTCCAGTCAAGTGAAAACTTAGATTTAAACCATCACTGGCCTATGGCCAGTTTTGGGGAAACATGGGTCTACAGAATAAAGTGAAAGTTCTGAGCAGTATTTGAGACTCAGACCATCTGGCTTATAGGAGACTTTAGTTTGTGTAGAGAAATGTAATTCTTTATTGTTTCATGAATGCATTTGAAAATTTTCATTCCTTGCCCATTCTCTTTTGTTTGAATTATAAGCTTCTTGATTACTCTCCACCCCTTCCCCTCAGTTCTCAATCCATCTGTACTGAGATCTAGCTCACATGCTTTTTTCTCCCTGTTAATGTGAATTCGTCCATTCATAATTCACCGTTCTTTTTGTTGTGTGCTACGTTACTCCTGGAACTTTTATACCTTTCATATTCTACTTGCCATGTGTTAACGTACTATTATTTATGCAAAATTTACTCTATGGGCAGGGACTGTGTCTTATATCCATTAATATGATGCTTGGCAAATACCTGTGGAATTTGGGTAAAATTTGGGAATCTCAGTATTACAGAAAAATTAGTTTTTAGAAGTTATAAAAATAATATCATTCATAATGTCTCATTCGGTATCAATGGTTTAGTGATGGAAAATGCTCTTGTGCAAAGGAGTAAGATATGAGAAGGCTGAAGAAGCCAGACACCTCATTCCAAAAGGCCAACAGAAAGGAATGGGGAGAGGGAGAGTGATCCTCCCAGAGGAAGGGCCAGTTTGGAATCCTGTGGTTATTTTTGTCTGGTTGGCACTGGATGATGTGAGTTTATGGTCATTGAGGAAGTCCTAACAGGAAGGCAGGTGGCTAGGTTTACCTTAACTGACTTACAGGCCGACATTCCTATGTAGTCCTGCTTGCTGATTAGGAGAAATGCCAAGGTAAGTGTAGAAGGTTGACAGGAAGACAAACAAGTCAGGCCACGTGGAATGGGATTAAAACAGAACAAAGGACAGAAACCTTTTCTTGCAATTCATTTGATTCCAACACCCAAAGGGAAACGTGCTTTGTTAGTGTGTTTGGGAAAGAATTAGCAGGCTGGAGGTGTGTGAATTATATTTCCTTGTCTCTTTGTGAAACAGAAACAGAGTAACAAGATAAAAAAGTGGGGATAAAGAGAAAAAGTGTGAACTCATTTACCAAAAGGAAATAAATTCAGCACTGAGGCCATTTTCCTCTGTCCTAAAGGAGAGCTATCATTTCCAATTGCCATTGAATTGGAAGTCTGGCAAACAATTAGGAAGATCTATCTATCTATCTATCTATCTATCTATCTATCTATCTATCTATCTATCACCTATCTATCATCATCATCTCTATCTACCATCTACCTATTTACTTATATATTTGGTAAATGACTTGCACTTTCAGTCAATTAGCCATCCATCACACTGAAGTTCTACATGAGCAGGAAGCTGCCACAATATTCTTCTGGACAAAATGTTTCTCCTCACGGAACACTCTAATTTGGCACCTGCTAATAGAGATTATGGCTCCATGGAAGGTCCTAAATTAATTGCATAGATGTTTAGAGGTTTCTCTGCTTGACCAGCCTGCTACTGTATATAGTGGAAAGAATAAATTTGAGAAAATCCGTAGTATATATCTTGATTCACCATCGTGGGAGCAGAAGGCTGTGTAACAGTAATAGTTACAGGCTCTGGTTTCAAATACTGTGGTATGCTTCATTGAGCTAGTGAAAAATACTGACAGCGAACATCATAATGAATCGAGTAGGATCTGAACCATGTCAGACAATTGAAATCTAACAGAGCACATGTTTTTATGGAGGCCTTTGAGCTTTGTTTCCAGTGACCTTCTTTCTAGTGAATCAAGAACTATATACAATATACACGCTTACTTCCAATCTCGTTTTTCTACACAAATCATTCAATGATTAGGCTTAATGAAAAAAGAAGTGCAAACTACATTTCTGGAAAACGTAACAACTGATTATTTTTTATCTATATTATTTGGAATGTGTGTGTGCATGGGAGCCCTGACCAGAGTGCGCCAGAGGTTAAAGGCCCACTTTCCATACACTTACTATGTTAAAGGCCCGTTTGCCCTCTGCATGCACGAGGGCAATGACTCAGAAGTAGCACTATACCGACTGCCCAAGCGCACCCTTATGTATCCCATGTATGTTAATGTAGCATGGACATCACTAATTGTCATGGGACCTCTTTCGTTTGAGCACATATGTAAGGTGCCACTGATCAGTCAGTCCTTACTGCTTTGTTCGTAGTAAAGCATGTCCCACCTACCTATGGTCACTCATGTGTTCTTCCAATTTCCTGCACCCAGAGGGGTCAAGTCCCTGGCTGAGGAACTTGCACCCAACAGTGTGCTAATGTCTTCAAGAGCATAAATATACATGTGTTTAGATTATAACATATGAGTAGATTTAATGATTTTTTTCTACCATAATAACTGAAAGTAGAATATCCTCCAGGCAGGCAGAAGGTATCAACTTAACACTACTGGCTGATGAATTTATCTGGAGTCTAAGCAGCGCTGACTTCCCAGTGACTCAGGCAGGGGTGAATGGTTTTGCCTGAATTTTTGCTTTTGTTCTCTGATACAGCTTTCCTCAAAGGTCACCCCATTATTCATCTAATTAGCCAAGTTGCTATGAGCAATGAAGAATCTTACTTCTTTAATCTGTTTATCCACATGAGGTCTGCAATACATGTGAAATAGAAATGTATTTTAAGGGGAAATTTTGGAATTAAGAAGTACCTGTCTGTTAGCATTTTAATGAACTTGGAATAATTTTCTTTTGCAAATACAGTAAGTTACTTTGTTATAAACAATGTTTGTGTTCCATCTCCCCTCAAGTTTTTATGTTGAAGACTTAACCTCCAATGTGACTGTATTTGGAAATAGAACGTTTGAGGAAGTCATTAAGGTTTAACGAGGTCATAAGGCCGGGGCCCTGATCTGATAAAATAGGATTGGATAGGGTCAGTGTCTTCATAAACAGAGATACTAGAGCTTTCCTCTCACTCTGCAAGCTCCCCAAGAGAGGTGATGTGAGCACACGGCAAGGTGGCAGCCACCTAGAGGCCAAGAGAAGAGGCCTTGTGGGTTCTCAACCTTCCTAATGCCGCGACCCTTTAATACAGTTCCTCATGTTGTGGTGACCCCCAACCATAAAATTATTTTCGTTGCTACTTCATAACTGTAATGTTGCTACTGTTATGAATCATAATGTAAATATCTGATATGCAGGATGTATTTAGGTGACTGTGAAAGGGTCGTTCGACCCCCAAAGGGGTCGCGACCCACAGGTTGAGAACCACTGCCTTAGGATGAAACTCGCTGGCACTTTGATCTTGGAGTCCACAGCCTCCAGAGCTGTGAGAAATAAACTTTTGTTGTTTAAGCCACTCAGTCGATAGTATTTTGTTATGGCACCCCAAGCAGACTAATACATCTGTAAACGTACACGAACTGTGAGGCAATGTGAAATCTAGGGGGCAAGGGTGGCTGGTGATGGCGCATATGAAGTGTGGTAATCAAGATCTCAGGAACCAGAGGCAGGCAGAACACCTTTCCCGTTATCCTTCTTTTGTCACCTCACCAGACATTAGTTTTATTATTTGCAAAACTGGAACAGTAATGGATTCTACTTAATGAAGTTGATACAAGGATTATGTGAGTTGGCATGGCAGGCATAACCATAAGTGCTTAGTTAATATTAGCTATTATTGCTATTATTATAACCTGAAAATAGGCAAAAGATAGTATTGACAATAAGCAAATGTACTTATGCTCCTTTATAAACTAAAACCACAAATACTAACTATACTCATAAAGATGAAGGGATTAAGAAGTACAAATGAGCAGCTATAAAAATAATCATGGGAATGTAAAGTACAGCATAGGGAATATAGTCAATAATATTGTAATAAGTGTGCATGGTGTCAGATGGGGACTAGACTCATGGGGGGATCACCTAATAAATTATATATATATACATATATAATTACTATATTGTATACTAAAAACTAATATTGTATATCAACTGTAATTAAAAAATAAGATAAAAGTTTTAAAAAAGTTTTGGTATTCTGGTTTAAAAGTGCAAATAAAAATTAGTTTTTCTTTTTAATTTGCAATTATATTGGTGGTAAAAAATACTTTACTTTTCTGAAATAATTTTGGTAGTGTACTAAAATGATTTTTTTGCAATGTAAGTCATATAGTGTGTTAGATGCATAAGAACATCTTCCATGTTCTGAAGAATAATGACCTTTTTTGATAACAGAATCTTCACAAACTCATTGAGAATAACTTGAGAGTGGCACCGAGGTCACAGAATAAACTTGTTAATGAAGCCCGTGGAAAATGCCTCCTTTCCCATCAAAACCCTGGAACAGTGCTATTGCTTTAAAGAGCAACAGGATTAGAACTGAGGAGGAATGATTCCTCCAGTTGGGAGGACAGCATGTCAACACAACTTCAAAAGACAAACCGGCAAAGTTTCAGAGTGTGGTACAGAAAAGTCTATACAGTAATCAATGTAGACTTTTGAAGAAATGAGTTTAACAAAACTCCTGGAATTCAGTCTACTGGGAAATTCAGTAATTATCTCACAACCTGGCAAAATTCTATTTACTGTTACTAGAATTAATAAGCCCAAAAGCCAGTGAAAGAAAAAACACAGAAAGCCCATCTTTTCCATCCTCTCAATCACAAAATTTGTGGTTGGTGGTTAATCTAACACCAAATAACCCCAGCTTTTGATATGTATCAGTGGCAGGTGGCTTATGCCTACCTTGGGCTTGTGAAAATGTTTCCACATTATTTTATTGGAAAATTCCCTTCCTAAGAAACACATTAATTAAGGAAGAACCAGGCAAATAAACTGCCAGCCTTGAGATTAAGAAATAGAGCAGTGAATGACATTCCTAAGTGAAGGTCTGGGAATAGCCCAAGGACTAATGAATTACTTAGTTTCTTCCACCAGAAGAAGACAGTGGACTTTGATTAGTGTCTGGGGCTATCGTGAAGGGGCTCAGGCTATGGCTTCTCTTTCTCTGAGCTTTAAAAGAGGCAAAACACATTGATCAGTATTTCTCACAAACTGAGTATATCTCCTCCAATTATCACAACTACAATTGACACCAAGCAATTTAGAGGAGAAACTAATTTAATGTTCAAGCCCTTCAAGGTGCTTTTTAAACTACTCAGTGTGGATCTAGATCTCACAATGATTGACAAAGCAGTATCAGCATCACCATAGGAACCAGAAGTGTTTAACGGAGTTCTAAAAGGATCTGACAGATTTTTCAAAAGGCAAACCCCACTGATACCACCTGCTGTTAAGAGGTTTCAGTTCTTCAGTGTCTGTTATCTCTAGCAGTGCCTGATCTCCATATTTTAAGATTTGTTTCACTGCTGAGAGGAAGAGAGGTTCAACAGTTTCGCTGTTTATATCCGCCGTAAAAATGACAGTTGAGGTGAATGCCTATTTCATTTGGTTTCTGATTATGACTTCAGTTCTTGACCCTTTGAATACTAACTCAGCGGTTCTCAACCTGTGGGTCGCGAACAATGAAAATACATCCTGCATATCAGATATTTACATTACGATTCACAACAGTAGCAAAATTACAGTTATGAAGTAGCAACGAAAATAATTTTATGGTTGGGCGTCACCACAACATGAGGAGCTGTATTAAAGGGTCGCGGCATTAGGAAGGTTGAGAACCACTGGTAGTTAAAATGCTGCCAGGGAGCCAGGGACACGTAGGGATCTGGCACCACAGGGCAGGCTAGAATGGGAAAGTCAGAGTCCCATTGTAAATATAAATGCTCCCTTTATCCCGACATCTGGGCAGTTGAAACTTGTAGAATATTTGCAATCTTTTCTTTGAGCCCTGAGGGTAAAAAGCCAAGAGCCTATATTTCCTGGAGACCATGACTGAGCATTCCAAAATGTATATTTGTTTCACCCCTAAATTCCCCTCAACCAAATTTACAGGATCAGCGATGCTCTCTTGTGAATTCAAAGGATCTTGTTACAAAAGGCAAATATTTTTCTTAGAGTGAGTAAATAAACATAACAAATCTGAGCAAATATCAGTTCATAATTCCTTTGGTGCTAAATTCCATGTGCTCTAAATCTCTTTCTGGTGTTTGAGTGGAGAGGCTAACATTTGGTTCAGGCATTTTTTAGTGAATTAAGGCAATACGATTCCTTAGACTGAGGTTTGAGGAAGGTAATTAGTCCACAGCCATTCTGCAGCCCGATTTAGGCTTTCTTGACTCTCTCGCGCTGCTAATCTTCCTCATTTGGTGAACAGCATGGGCAAACATCCCCCTGATGTGGGAAGTGACTTTGAGGTCAAATTATTCAGACTTTTGTTCAGTGACACCAGTCACTCTCTTTTGTTCCCCTCAACCTTTGTTTTGCAAAATTCCAAGCCTGAGGAAATGTTAAAAGAATGACACAACACTCATATACCCTTTACTTAAATTCACAAATTGTTAATATTTTATAACATTTGTGTGTTCTCTATTTATTATCTATCATCTACGTATATACGTAATAGATGCTCTCGTCAATTTTTTTCCTGAGCCATTTGAAAGTAAACTGTAATACCATTTCACTCTCCCTGTAAACACTTCAGTTTTTATCACTTAAGAATAGACATTTTCCTATATTACCACAATGGCATTTTCACTCCCAAGAATTTAAAAAGTGATACAATAGGCGATATCTAACATAGAGTACATACTACAGTTTTTTCAATTGCCCCTTAAATGTGTTCATAGCTTTTAAAAAAAGAAATCAAGTTTCATGTATTATATTTAATTTGATATATTTTCAGTTTTCCTTAATTTGGAAGCAATTTTTTTTTTTACTTTTATGACAGGAAAATTTGAAGTGTCTAGCTCAGTTGTCTTTGAATGTCTCACAGTTTGGATTTCACTGGCTGTGTCCTCATGATTAGATTAGAAATTTTGTTGACAAGAATACTCACAGGTGGTGTTGTATATGTCCCACTTCATCACTTCTGGAGTTACATGATACTAACTTTAATCACTTGGTTAAGGTAGTGTATGAAAGATCTTTCTCTAATGAAGGCACTATTGCTCTTTTGTAAATTAATAAGTAATCTATGAGGTGATTCTTTGTTATCATGTAAATATCCTGTTTCCCAACAACCTTTCACTCAATGATTTTAGCTCCGTGGCTTCATCAAGAATAGGCCTCCAGCCCTAGCTGTTTGGCTTAGTGTATAGAGCATCTGCCTATGGACTGAAGGGTCCCAGGTTCGATTCCAGTCAAGGGCACATGCCCAGGTTGCGGGCTTGGTCACCAGTAGGGGGCGTGCAAGAGGCAGTCGACCAATGATTCTCATCATTGATGTTTCTATCTGTCTTTCCCTCTCCCTTCCTCTCTGAAATCAATAAAAACATATATATATATTTAAAAAAGAATAGGCCTCCAATCATAACAAGGACTCATTCTCCTATTTTCGTGGGGGCAGGAATAAATGAAGGCTTAGAAAGGAGAGAGGTACTTCCTTACCTGCTTGCACTTATGATTGCTCCAGAATCACCTTCCATCTGTTTCTTATCAGGCACCAACTCTGCAAAAATCACATAGATTACCCAGAGAAAGGGTAAGTTTTATTAACATAAATTTATTTTATAATTTTAAATATACAGCATTTGCTTATTATTAATTCACTTTGTGAGATCCATGAGCCTGTTCTAATGAACATAGTAATTTGATATTGCTTCTAGATGGTATTTGCAGTCACATCAGTCTTGTAATTGAATTTTGTTTGGTTGCTCAGTAAAAAAAAAAGTACTGATTTAGATAGGTTATTGTAAAAGATAGAAGCTTATTATGACATCTCAAGATGCTTTTAATAAACTGCTCTGGAAGCTTAGTGGTCACTGAATGCAAATGTCTCATTTCCAGGTGAGAAAACTGAGGCCTTATGCAGTCAAACTTGCCTTAAATCACAAAGCTGAACAATAGATACTAACCAGGATTAAAACCAGGTCTTCTGTAGCCCAGTTGAGTTCCCTCTTCAACTACCTGAAATGGCATGCTCTATTCCTACACAACAGGGAGTCAGTTTAAAATAGAACAGTAGCTCACCAGTGTGGGAGGGATGACTTAGAAATAGGATCACAGTTACAGGACATGCTCAGGTGTCCTTTGGCTGTGGAAGGCCAGCCCTATATCCAGTTTGTCAAGATGAGGAGTCAGAAAATCCACTCACACACTGTTTTCATCACCATTGCATTTAAATACTTTGCATTCTTTAAGTAATTTCCTAAAAATATGTTTTTATTAGTTTCAGAGAGGAAGGAAGAGGGAGAGAGATAAATAGAAACATCAATGAGAGAGAATCATTAATCGGCTGCTTCCTGCATGCTCCATAGTGGGGATTGAGCATGCAGCCAGGGCATTTACCCTGACTGGAAATTGAACCCTGACCTCTTGGTTCACAGGTCAATACTCAACCACTGAGCCAAACCATCCGGGCAAGACTTTGCATTATTTAAAAGAGAATTTTTGACAAGAAGAGAGAAGTACACAAAGCTTGTAACAAAAATTAGACTTAAAAATGGGAAATATGCAATTTTCTTTTTGTTGCACCAAAGAAAATAATGCTGATAAAACAGAATTAAGAGCATGTCAGCAGACAACCTCTCCAATACCCCCCAGTAAAATCTCCGTGCTCTGGAAGAGAGCTTCAAAGCAGCTAAAAATGTGGAGGGGATGTGAACATGCTTTTGTTTCAGTGAAGTTTTGAAGATTAAATACTTTTTGGTTTCCAGATTCTCATTAATTTCATTCTTTAAAATATATAGAAAAAGAAATATAAAATATGGGTTTCCATCAGTGAAAAATCATTATGAAGTTTTGGTTGAGAAGAAAATAAAAAAATTTTAAACAAATATTCAGATCCAGGTCATCATTTAATATTATAAACTCACATTTTTATATCCAAATATTTTGAAAAGAGTGAAAATAAAAACTTCAAATGAAGTGCAAGCTGAAGATCCAGGCCTCTTCCTATATTATTCTGACACGGCCTCTCTGGAGTGTGAAGCAAGGCCTCAGACTCTGAGGATGGCCCGCCATGCAGTCAGACCCATGAATGTGGAGTCCATCCCACACTTGTTCTTTCTCTGTGGCATTAGCCAAGATACTGTCAAGTAGAAATGCACCTTTCTTAGGTACACCTAAGTAATTTTAATGTTTTCATGCTTGTTTATTTTAAATACTATTTCTTTCTCCTAATTTCTTTGCCTAGGAAATTAAAAAATACACAAGCATATGCTAGCAAGATAAACAATGTATCAATCAGAGAAAACCAAGCATCTCCTCCTGAATCCGGCTTCCTGCCTAACCCTTCCCAATCCCTCCCAACCTTTTCAGTCTCACTCCATTCTCAGAAAAAAACCACTGTAATAGTTTTGTCTTTCTCTTCCAGTGGTTGAATTCTGAAATGGAAGGGAGAATAGAGGAAATATTAAAACAGACTATTAGAGGTCTAGGTATATACAGGTGCTCAGTATTCCCACTGGAACTATTGCACTGCTATTGGAGTGTAAAATCATACAACTATGTTGAAAATCTGTATAACGTAGTTTAATAAATTGATTTAGGCATACCCTATGAAATGTCTATCAGGAATGAGACAAGAATTTTTGCACTTATAACTTCTATTCAACATTGTACTACAGTTCTTGCCAGAGCAGTAGAATAAGGGGCATGGGGGGGGGCATAATTGGAAAAGAATAAATAAAGCTGTCATTATTAGCAGATAATATATTACTGTATGTAGAAAATCCCGAGTCTACAGATATGGTCAATATAAAAAATCAATTTTATTTCTATGAGCAACTATAAAATTTAAAAATGCCTTTTATAAATAGCACCAAAAGGGATCAAATACTTAGGAAGATTCTCAAGAGGGAAAACTACAAAACATTATTGAGATAATTACAGAGGATTTAAGTAAATGGAGGAATGAACCTATTCATAGATGGAAACATTCAACTTTTAAAGATGTCTAATCCCTCCAAATTAATCTATAGATTTAATGCATTTCCAATCAAAACCTCAGCCTCTTCACTCTGTGGAAATTAAAAAGCTGATTCTGAGTTCCACACAGCCTGGTACTCGGGAAGGCGCTGTGCTTGGTTAGCTGCTCGCCTATGTCCACCCTGACATTTTTAATGATTTCTTAACAAGGGTGCTTGGGTTTTCATTTTGCACGGGGCCTTCCAAATAGTGTAGCTGAGCCTGCTGGTCTGATATCCCTTCCAATATAATCTTGATTCCTTAATAGCTTCCAGAATTCCTTAAACATTTTCCTAGGCTGTAGTCATTCTTTCCTATATCCAGTGCAATTACACTTTAAATTTTTTTAAAGCTTTATTGAAGTATAAATTGTACTGGTTTTAGTGTACAGTTCAATGACTTAGTTAAGTTCACAGAGTTATGCAACCACCACCACAATGAGTTCCAGAGCATTGCCATCACTCCTAAAAGATTTGTGACCCTTTGAAATCACTCCCTGTTTCCATCACCAGCTCCAGCACTTCTTATATTTTAAACATATTTTTTAAAATATGAATTTTTAGGGTACATGTATATGGGGAGAAGATTCTAAATTTCTTATTAAGGAAGTTGAAAAGAAGAAAGACCTTGAGGAGAATGATAGTCTTCAAAAGAAGGGTACTAACTCTTCAACAGGTAGTTAGTAAGAGGCCATTTTTTGTTTAAATTGATTTTTAGAGTGAGTGGAAGGGAGGGTGGGGGAGAGAGAAAAACATCGATGTGAGAGAGACACATCACTGACAGGGAATTAAATCTGTGCACAGCCCACACTAACCACTAACCACACTGACCAGGGCTGTAAGAAACCATTTGTATGTGAACTCAAGTCTGATGACAAAATAGTGAATAGGATCTATTTAGATTTAGGCACTGCTACTTAGCAAGACCTGTTTCTCTGTTTTCTTTGGATTTTCGACAAAAAGAAATCACTTGAAAATAATATAATCATACCTCATAAGCTAGTACATTGCTAAATTCAATAAAACAATAATTACAAGCAGACTTTACAATCATTCTTTTGATCTTTATTCATATAAAATATTTACTTTTATGACTATATATTTCTAAGTGGTTATATTTATAGAATTGCACAATATAGAATGATATATAGGTGAAACTAAAACCTTCATTCTAATACTATGTCATATTTCCTCCTAATATTTTATTTTGCATATATGTGTTTATCTAGTGGATTTTTTTGTCCAACCTGGGCTCTTAACTCATATGCAATTTTCTGCTTGGTGTTTCATATATGTTATCATTTATCCATTTTCATAAATATTCTTCTCAAACATAATTTATCTGTGTGAGTGGCAGCTGACCTTGGATAAAGAAAGAGCCTGGGAGCAGGGGGTCAAATATAAGACTGAATATAAAAGTGATTAATATCTAGGTGTGGTTTGTTCTTTCTAGATGACTCCATACCAAGGATACTCCAGATGGAAATTCTCCTCCAGGCCACCCCAACACAGAACTCTAATAATGAAGCAGAAGGTCAAAGATTATTTTAACTAATTTATGTAGGCAGATTAAAATAGTCCCCATGGCCCTAGCTGGTTTGGCTCAGTGGATAGAGCATTGGCCTGTGGACTGAAGGGTCCTGGGTTTGATTCCGGTCAAGGCACACGCCTGGGTTGCAGGCTCAATCCCCAGGGTTGGGGGGAGGGTGGTTGTGCAGGAGGCAGCCACTCAATGGTCCTCTTTCATTATTGATGTCTCTCTCTCTCTCTCCCTTTCCCTTCCTCTCTGAAATCAATAAAAAATAAAATAGTCCCCATTATTTAAATATGCTTACTTTCTACATATTTCTTTTTTGTTTTAATTCCATTTATTTGAAATGTCCAGAATAGGCAAATCCACAGAGACAGAGAGTAGATTAGTGGATGCCAGGGACTGGTGTGTGGGCGGGGGGAGGCAGGAGAATGATTGCTAGTGGGTGCAGGGTTTCTTCTTGGGGGTGATGGAAGTGTTCTAGAACTGGGTAGTGGTGATGATTGCACATTGTAAATATATTTAAAAATCACTGAGTTGTACATATTAAAAAGCTGAATTTTATGGTATGTGAATCATGTTTCTTAATATATTTCTATTACATTATTTATTTGTATGTTTCTGCTCCAAAGAAATTGTTATTCCACAAAGGTGAGGTCTATACTTAATGCAATTCTTAACACATAGTAGGTGTTCAGTAAAAGTTTATTGGTGACAGAAAGAGGGAGAGATGAGAACAATGTACCGTTTTCACTCTTAATCACTGAGTAAGCCGACTCATCTCCCTGAATATGGAAAGTACATAGATGTGCAATTCATGTAGGTAAGTACTATAATGTCATATAAAAACATCTGGCAAGGTGCCTAGCACAGACTAAGCACTCTGTACATATTAGCCATTATTATTAATGAAGATAACCTGCCTTCATATAACCAGGAGCCTGAGCACCAGCAGTGGAGGCCAGGAGCAAGGCACAGTTGCAAGTGGGTAGAGATGGTGGCGCCAACACCCAGCGATGGGGATGGGCCCTCTCTAGTCTGGTTTGTCCCATGGCAAACTTGCTTGGAGTGCCCCTCAGGTCACCCTTCTTTTCATCTGCAGATATATTACTGAAAATTGCAGCTCAGCCCTGTCAGTCTAAATTACATTAGGAGGCTTACGCGATGCTCCGCAAGGAGAAAACAGGATTTGGCAATTTGATTTCAGGAAGACTTGAAAGGTCAGAGATGGAAGATCAAGGTGAAAAAAAAGGGCGCTTTGAGCTTCTGCAGAGAGAGCCGGCAATCAGAGCAAGAATGATCGTGATGGAAGTTCAGGGAGAGCGTCCTCAGTAAGAACCACCAGACAAGATAGATTCTGTCTGTGCGAAGAGGTAAGAGGTACACTGAATTGTCTAAAAGGAATGCTGTTTGTTGACTTTGCTGTTCTCATATGATTTCTCGTTAAAAGAGTATTTTTGGCTCTGCAAAACAATTTCCCTTATTTAGTAAAGCTAAAAAGTTATTTTAACTGCCCCTTGGTGTTTCTCATTATTTTTGTCAAGTTTTATCCAAAGCTGCTTTTAAAAACCGTGCTAAAACTTTCATGCTTTAAATAAAATCTGCTGCCTTCCTGTAAGCACTTGGCAATTATGTAGGAAGTTAATAAAATAAATCCATGTACGTGAGTTTTTTTACAATACATTTTCACCCACAGTCACTTGTTTATTTTACAACTAGTTATTATGTCATGTTTTGCTGGTTGGTTTGGAGATTAAAGGTTTTTTTTGTTTTGTTTTGTTTTTCTTTTTAACCAAGGATAGTATAGTTCTAAGTAGACAGAAAACCCTGAAATATAACCACGTATTCCGTTCATTAAGTAGTTATTATTATGGGCTGGGTGTCTGATCCTGGATGAGTTCTCAACATCTCTGAGCTGCAATTTCCCATAAAATCTATAAAGTGAAAATAATAGTATTGTTTATAAGGTTCTTGTGAGGATTAAATAAGAAAATGAATTTAAGAGCTAAGCATAGGACTTGGTCCATAATAAAGGCTCAACAAATAGCTTAACATTTTTTGTTTAAGTGTGTGAATGTGAAAGACAATCCAGCAGGCACTGTTTTCCTGACAGGTTATGTTTATGTGACTGTGATGGAAGATTGTAAACATCTGTTCCTTGGTTATCATTTTTCTGATTTATTTAACCACGTGGATTTTGTCAACACTTTTCAACTAATCACACCCAGGCAATGGCATCTACATGACACACATGTTTTCTTCAGTCCATCAGAATCAGGGTGTGGCATCGCCTGGGACTGGGCATATTAAAAGTTGGAGGCAAGGAAATTTGAGCTTTTGAATTTGGAGCCTCCTGGAGTGCGTCGACACTCCCATGTGCTGCAGCTTTGATAATGCAATAGTTGATCATATATACAATTTTTCCTCCCCCAGAAAGTCAGCACCATGAGGGATGCCTGACTATTTGGAAATGTTCTAACTCTAAGATTGGAAGGAAAGCAAATTGAATGCTGGAGTTAAAAAACACAATGTTTGCTTCAGTGTTCATTTTGTTACTAAAATATTAAGTAAATGTAAGAGAGCAGAATTTTTTTGAAAGAGCCTTTCTACAAAAAGTGTTACCTGCCAATTGCAGACACAGAGAACAGAAAAAATTTCCATAATCTTTCCACCCAAAGAGAACTACCCTTGACATTTGTATTATGTCCTTCATTATGATTACTTATGTATACATAAACATTGACATGTGTATATATATATGCATACATACATATATGTGTGTATTTTCCAAAAATGGAATCACATTGCATAGTGTTTTGTAGTATTGCATAGTATTTTTAAGAAATGAACCAGTCTTTAGCTAACAGGGGAAATTTTTTTAAATTTTATTTTATAGTTTCAAGTATTACAAATAGTAGTACATATGTCTCATTTTTTCCCCATTGACCTTCCCCCAGCCTCCCCTACCCTGACACATGCCCCTCATCCCATCCCCGCCCAGTGTCTTGTGTCCATTGGTTGTGCTTATTTTCATGCATACAAGTCCTTCAGTTGATCTCTTGCATGCATATAAGTCCTTCGGTTGATTTCTTACCTCCCCCTCCCAACTCTCCCCAGCCTTCCCACTGTAGTTTGACAGTCTGTTTGATGCTTCTCTGCCTCTGTATCTATTTTTGTTCATCAGTTTATAGTGTTCTTTATTATCCATAAATGAGTGAGATCCTGTGGTATTTTTCTTTCACTGACTGGCTTATTTCACTTAGCATAATGCTCTCCAGTTCCATCCATGCTGCTGCAAAGGGTAAGAATTCCTTTTTTTTTTTACAGCAGCGTACTATTCCATTGTGTAGATGTTCCACAGTTTTCTAATCCACTCATCTGCTGATGAACATTTAGGCTGTTTCCAAATCTTAGCTATTGTAAATTGTGCTGCTATGAACATAGGGGCGCATATATACTTTCTGATTGGTGTTTCTGTTTTCTTGGGATATATTCCTGAAAATGGTATTACTGGGTCAAACGGCAAATTTTTAAAGGAATTGAGTGAGTATCATATCCAATCCCTGTATTCTACTTGGTTATCCCCATGAAATGATTGCATTTGAAATCACTTCATAATGTTAGAGAACAGCATGAGTTCTAAGCATTAGAGAACAACAAGTTTCTAAGACAAAATACATAAAACCCAGAAATTACAATTTCCACTGGATAGAGGGAGTAGACAATATGGATTCAGCTGAATTTCTCAGTATAGGTCATTCTCGCTTTGCGCAGTAGCATGGGGCTAAAAATGACATGCAGGCAGAAACTGCAAATACTCATAATAAATGGGAGAATTTAAGATTGTTTCATGACCTTTAAAAATTTCTGTCAAATACTGAAAACTCTCTGACCTTTTATATAGATGTTGGTTATAAATGTATTACATAGTGAAATGAAAAGAAGCAAAACCAATATATTAGTACATTGTAATGTAAAATATTATGAACATTAAAAATTGTTTTATTTCTTTGTAAAAAATGATCAAAAATAGCTTGAACAGTGCTTGCCTTATTTTTCTTGTGTATAACTTGTGATGTACACAAGGCATCTTTTCTATGCCTTGGCAAATTTCCACTAGCTTTTGAGGTTGATCTTTGGCTCTTTCAGTATCACAAAGTATCTCTAAGAGTGACTTTATTGTGAAGTGTTTTGCTAGCATTAGGCATTTCCTCTGGGACACCTTCATCTTGTTTGTCACAAGCCTTTCCTCATTTATGTCTGTAAGTTTGCCTTCTCTAAGCAACTCTGACTGTACATAGTCATGCTAAAGTGGCAACATCAAGATTCCCACCATCCGTTATTGCTTTTATAACTCCATGAATGTTTAATTTGAATTTTATTTCCAGCATTGTTACTTTTCAATTCTTTGTTGCGCTTGCGTCTTTGTTTGCCAATTCCCTCTTTCCATTATCCATTTTTGTAAAATGTCATGCAGGTTTACCAGTGGGAGACAAGGAGGCAACACAACCACACGCTTTGCTGTCTGTGCGAGAACTGAGCAACAGATGTGCAATGACCGGTCACTGACAGGCTTTAAAAGAAGTGACATGATTGGCCATCGGTCAGGATATGCCTTTGTTATTTATTTAGTGATCTGTGAAATAAAGAGCAAAGTTTGTACTTTATGTAGTTACTCACAGTTAATATACCATGTTAATGGAAGTGTGAACCAGGTTGTGGGGGACCAGGGTTATTTAACGAAACCAGGCTAACTGAACTAAACCATGCTAACTGAAATAAACTATGTTAACTCAGCCTCCATTTTATGGAGAATCATGCTGGTGAGCAGATTCACTACAATGGGACAGAATCTGGGAACTAGATTTCCTCCTGCTCCTCTGAAGCCACAGCTGAGCTCATTGATGGTTTCTGTCTAACTTGATCTGATTTTCCCCTCCCATTCTACCCCAGTCTATCCTCACCCCCCCACCCCTTCCCTGCCACTGCCCACATACACACCTTATGGGCAGTGACAAAAAGAGGCGCAAGTCCTGCAGGGCTGAGTCTCCAGGACGGTTTCAGAAGGTTAGATCAATGATGCTACACACGGAGTGGGATGGAGGGACAAGGAGCCAAGAAAGTTGATGAATTTATAGCTGAGCCTGTAAACGAAGAGGATTGATGGTAACTGAAAACAAAGGGAGGACTCATCGGACAGAGGGTGAAATGGTTTTGGAAAGTAGGGGTTGGAGAGCATGGAGAGATTTCTCACAAGGCTTTGATATATTGCCCTAATTATCTTTGCACCACAGTGGCTGTCACATAATAAAGCCTTAAATGAGGCAAAAAGTATTGCTGCGATTTTACCACAAAAGCACGTATTTTTTATTAATATCAATTTTGGAGAAATAACACTTTCATAAAACCTAGATTAAGTATGACGAACTATAGAGACCACGCAAATAAAATGGGCCAAAGATGAAAGTTAAGCCCAGGATGTTCAATGAGAAATTTATTTTTTAATCCCTGTAGTTGCTTGTCCATGCTCCTCTCCACTGTTCCCCAAAGAGTCAGGGCGATTTTTTAGAAATGTAAATCATGTCATGCAATCTTTTGCTTAAAACTTTCCAGTGGCTCCCACTGCACCAAGAATAAAACCTGAAGTTCTTCCCATGACTTACAAGGCCTGCTTGAATCCTATCAAATTCTCTGACCCCATCGCTTACCCCTCATCCTTTACCGCTCTCCCCTACTCTTCAATATTTTTAAACGATGCTGACCTATTTTTCTGTTCTACAGCATGCCAAGCTCATTGTGATCTACGGTCTTTGCTTTTGCTGTCATCTCTGCTTGGCAAGTTCAATCTATAGATTTTCACATGGAAAACTCTAAGCAGAGTAATTAACATGAAGTTTCAGGATTTGCCATGTTTGAAGAAGATATGGATAGAGAGGAGAGCATTGTCAACTAAACAGTTTATCCCAGGAGTGACACAAATCATTGCTCAGATTTTTATTGACCATAAATCTGGATCTGCTGTTTCCCATCTGCATTTCCATCTTTTATAAGGTCTTGATGGCAGGGAATAGATTTTTTATTGGGATTTCCAAAATAATTTGAGAAATATGCCTCTAGAGCAGTGATGGCGAACCTATGACACGCGTGTCAGAGGTGACACACGAACTCATTTTTTGTTTGATTTTTCTTTGTTAAATGGCATTTAAATATATAAAATAAATATCAAAAATATAATTCTTTGTTTTACTATGGTTGCAAATATCAAAAAAATTTCTATATGTGACACGGCACCAGAGTTAAGTTAGGGTTTTTCAAAATGCTGACACGCCGAGCTCAAAAGGTTCGCCATCACTGCTCTAGAGACTAGAGCAATGGTTGATCTATTGTACGTGGTAAATAAATATTTTTTGATTGACTGTGCAATTAGGGTTCCCTGATGAATAAGAATTTAAAGGAATGAAGTAGTAGTTGAAATAAAAAGAGTATATGGGAAATTGCATTAGAAGGAAGGGAAAGATTCAGAGTTTTATCCATTCACCCTAAGATGGACAGTCCTACCCATTCACCTAAAATAGAGGGGGTAATGCTAGGGCTGCCTTTCTTTCACTTTGTTTAGGTCACCAGATGGATCCACACAGCATCCCAGCCATGTCTTACCTCTTCTGCAGAAAGAAGACCCAAGTCAAAGGATATGTTTTAAAAAGTGGATGAGTTATTTGATTCATTTCATTTGAAGTGAACTATGGAGAAAGCAAATCCAATCTCTTGTAATTTGAAGTTACTCTAATTGTGTGAACCACTGCCTACATTTCTTTGACCATGACAGATAATAGCTGCCGTTTTATGTTGTATTAAAAATCTAATAGCAAATAACTTTAAAACCCCCAACTAACTGGCAGCTCAACTTTGTCACCTATCTCTGCAGTTTTTTCACACTCTGATCACAGAATAACAACACTAGGAATAAAGATCATAATGGTGTCAGAAAACCAGAATGTAAGTGTATGCATCTAAAGTGAAGTTAATGTTCCATTATGATAGATTGCCCATCCCCTTGCAAAGCTCAACTTTAAAAACCAGATCTGCTGAATTTTCAATATTCAGGCTTTTCTCTGAAAGGGAGCTTCAGGCAGGAGGTCTCCATGAGTATGTACGTACAAGCATTATGTTTCGGTTCACAAAATATGAAGGCTTCCAAAATGTCCAAACTTTTATGCAAAGAATGAAGAAAACAACACAATAAAAAACTGGTGCTTAAAATATCTATTAGTTGCTTTAAAAATTAATTTGTAGCACATTCTATTGGCACAATTGCTGTGAGGTCTGGCTCTAATAATATTACTATTTCAATCTCTGGGCAAGATATTCATAATGTTGGGCTATTATTATAGGACAGGTATGAGTATGCGCACTCACACTTTAGAGTGTGGGCTAAAGGGAAGATAAAATAATGTTTGGTCAGCTATTGCCTTGCTGAAAATATTGGTGTGTTTCTTTAATATCTCTATTCTGACCAATAAACCTAAGTATCTTGGCTGGGAAGTAATAAATAGTTTTGCCTTTGCCTGGATTTGGATCAAGTTTAGCTAATACTTCTCTAACAGATGGTAACAAATGAAAAGGACTTAAAGAAATGCAAGAAAAGCATATGTACTCACATTCTTGTTCCCTCTCTTACTGCATGAAAGTGTATGCTTCTTCTGGACCACATCTGAGAAGGCACCATGCAAAGCAGAGTCACGATCTGCTTTCCTGAGATTTCCTTGCAGTATTCTTGTAATAAAATGGCTGTGTCTATTTAGACTATTCCATGGACAGTATCAACCATGAGGATATATAGCAAGGAGACTGTTTGTGATGTGCTTGTTCATAGGCTTCACAATATTACCATAAAGCACAGAGTGAGATTAAAATTGGGAGCCGGAAGTCCTAAGGTGGGACATTAGTATGGCACTTAATATTTTTAAAATTCAGGTGCAGAATTGAGCTGATCATTATCCCTTGGCTCATGCTTATTATAATAAGTCCTGGGAAAGCCCCTCTCTGTTTCTATATATTATTTTGTCCTCATTTTCATGCCCATTGCCTTCTTTCCTCTGAAAAGAAACCTAATGTGTTTATGTATCCTTTTTGTGTTCTTGAGAGATGTGTATTGTTGGTCTGTGCGCTTGCATCGATAATTTGCATAAGTGGGAGTAGGTTATAAACCTCAGTTGCTCTTTCCTTGTTTCACTCAGATTCTATGTCCATTGCTGTGTGTATTTCTCATCTACAGGCTGCTCACTGCTGGGTCGTTCATTAGGATCTGTGTACTATTCATACTTGCTTTTTAAAAGTATAATTTTAGTTGTCTTCTCTGATGTTCACCATTTACTAATTTGTTCCCTCTCTATCTCCAGCTTTCAAATAATAAAACATGTTTTATAAATGAAGATCCTGGCATAGCAGGATGTGGGCAAATAGAGGCCTTTAATACCGTTATCCAGTAAAGCTCCGTAATGGCACAGGGTTGTCACAGCTCTGACCAAGGGGAAGGCTTCCTTGAGTAGATGAAGACATAATACACATGAACTATCCCATTCTGGTCTTTCAGGTTCCCCTGTACTTCGATTCTAAATAGAGCCCAACTGATGTTATGAAGCTGTCCTTCAGAACTGCTCATTTTCATTGAAATGTAGAAACTGCCTGTGCAGATGTGGGATCAGGGATGCGTGAAGAAATTCATAAATTGAAAACCCATAAAGCCAGAGGGTCCTGAAATCAGACCTGCTTCTGACACTGACTGGCTCAGTCACTGTGCGTGGTCATTAAAGGACTCCACCTTTTATTCTCTACATAGATCTTGGACAATAACCCAGAGTACCCTAGGTTTCTGAAGGAAAGGTGATTATTGCTATTAAGTAGAACCATTTCCTGTTCTCTTTTTAAAATCTCTGGGACCAAAACCAGCCTGAGGACCCGCTCAGTAGAGCAGCCAGGCGGTGTGTACCTCCATCCCTGGAACTGTGCCAGGAGGCTGTGTGCCTAATCTGCTCAGAAATCGCTCCTCTGTCACTGAAGCCTGAACACACACCAGGAATTAGGTACTAATTAATGTCAACACATTACAAATGAAGAAAGAAGGGAAATTGCTTGGACTCATTCCTGAGGAAATCTTCAGCAGTTTGCTGCAGTTAAAGTTAATGTGTACCTCAGGGCAGCACTGAACCAAATCGTGAAATGCTGCTCATGTGGATGGGTGACCGGGAGGTGACCCGGGCGAGCCTCTGAACCAGTATTTGTTTCCATATCATGTCTGTTTTGTTAGGGTGCCGCTTATAACATAGGATATTCTGCTTGGTGGCATACGTCTAAGAATCCAAACTACGGCTTCATAAGTAACAATTTCTAGAGTGCTTACACAAAATGCCAGGAAATAACTTTCAAAATGGCACTTTCCTGATTTTAATCCATTGCTGTTTTATGGACTTCGATGAATAGCTTTTCCAGGAGTGGAACAAATAGATTGTTACATGGATCCTGGGAAGTCTTCCTCTTTTCATTAGAATCAGATTCTAAAATCATGCTTTTATGTCTATGAAATTAGGAATGTGATGCGAAAATCCAAATAATCATTTTGTGTAATCATCATCGTAAATATGTGCTTACATGTAATGTTTGATCTAAAGTTATGAGAAAGATTCCAATAAGTGAGATTCCAGTCAGGGGTGAGTGCGTCGTCAGGAATGGGAGACTCAAGCTATAGAAAGATCACTTTGAGCTTTTTGAACCAAAAGGGGGCTCAATTTTATGTTCATTGTTTAGGCTTCCTTATTATATCTCTCCTCTTCAAGGATGCCTTCAAGGTGCACTTTGGTAGGCTTCACCGGAGTAAGAACGTCTGGGCCTGGACAGGTAAGCCTTGCTTGCTTTGCGCAGGCCTTCAGCTCCGAGAGAAGAGGCAGTGCTCAGCACTGCACCTGGCACACAGGGCGCCCCAAGACCACTGGGTAACTAGGGAACACAGGGTAGCACAGACATACCTATAATGCCAAGCCAAGTTTCGACAATATTAGTAAACTATTGGAGAACCAGTTTTAACACATGGACTTTGGAGTTAAATCTATCTAGATTCCAGTCCTGACAATTGTACGGCCATGGGCAAGTACTCCCTTTAGGGCTCCATTTCCTCATGTGTAAATGAGGGTTAATGATGGGTTCCTGGAGAAGCGGGGAGTGGTCTATAGTGAAGACTTGTTTGACCACATCAACCCCAATGATTTTTTAAAGTTAAAAAAATTAAGTTCTAGGAATCTTGGCTCTTAATGAAATACTGCCTTGATGGTTCTCTAAAAGGTCCACCCCTCCCCCTAAATCTTAATATAATGACTGGAATGAAGGGATTCCAGAGCAGCCCCTAGCACAGATCACATGTAAGTCTCAGCCTGTGTGCTCTCTACAAACCACACCATGGGAAGAACATGCAAGTAAAAAAGTCGTGACAAATATAGTCTGTTAAGAAGAGTCTGTTTGAAACTTCCTGGCTCCAGCCATGCATTAGTATTTCTGCAAATAATTTGTGTAATTTTCATTGTGTTTTGGTAATGTCCTGGAAGATGAGAAAGCTGGAAGGGAAACAAGAGGGAAGGAGCATAGGACTTGTTCTGGGAGGGTAGCAGGCAGGACAGAAAATCATTCACTTCTGGCAGCGATAGTACCGAAGAGGTTTTGTGTAAAGGTAGGAGCACAAGCCACACTTTGAAACATTGAAAAGCTGGAAGAAATAGATGTTTTGGTCCTATTAAAATTTAACAGAATGGTACCACAAACTTATCAAATGTCTTATAGAGTGCCCTTACAAGTCAAAGGAATGCATTCAACCCATTAAAATGGCTTCCTCTGTGGGGAGAGAAAACAGGACTGAAAAGGAATAAATACATACATGTGAGGGGCCGTGTCCAGATCACTGGTGATTGAGAGTTCTGAATTGAATATGATTAATTAACTTGACTCTCTGCACCTGGGGTCCAACAGAAACTGACCACCAGTGCCACCAGCGTAACAACGACCCTACAACGCACAGAGTGAGAGCAGGGTCTCCATGGGAGCCCCTTCCATTCCATGCGCTGGGGAATGACGCTTCAGGCTACGGAGTGCCTAGGATTCCCAGGTGCAGCTGTGAGTGTGTGTGTGTGCCTGTGTGTGCTTTTCTGTGACTAACTTGTCACAAAGAGAAATGGAGCCGGAGAAAACTGCAGGCTTTTGATTGATTTGGCTTTCTTCAGGCAGGATATTCACGGTCTAAACATAGCCCTTTTTTTCAATAGAAGCTGTCCTTAACTTTCACTTGGTTTTGTGTGTGGAGTGTGTATGTGTGCATTGACCTTTGGAGTTTACAAATATTAACAGCCCACCAATTCAAGACCAACGCACTATAAGGGTTGAAATGCTACTGCAGCAAAAACCCCAGCAACAATGTGTACCCCATTAAAATGTAATTAGATAAACATTTGCTACATGCTTGAAAAGTTTGCTTCCTTTACCAGGGTGAATAGGTTGGAATCCATCCACAGTTAATAAAAAGGTAAGGATATGGGAACTTGGCTGGAATGGAAGACAAAGAGATATAAAATACTATTTTTTAAAAAAATAAAAGACATAGACACTCAACCAGAAATATGGATCATTGGTTTAAAAATCAGAAGATTTAGAGACAGACTCGGAGATAGAGAGCAGGCAGACAGCCCTGGTGTGTGTGTGTGTGTGTGTGTGTGTGTGTGTGTGTGGTGGGAAAAAAAAGGGGGGAAAAAAAAAGCAAAAAAAAAAAAAAAAAAAAAAAAAAGAGCGAGAACTCATGGACATGGATAACAGTGAGGTGATTGTGGAGTGGTGGTGGTGGGTAGAGGTGGAAGAGGGCATAGAGGAGATAAATGATGGAAAAATAAAAGAAATTAAAAAATAAAAGCAGAAGATTTCAGTTATAAAAATCAGAAGATTTAGATTATATAAATCTGCCTGTCTCAGTTCCCTAAACCAAAGATATGGAGTAAATATAGTATATACCTCTAATGGGATAATGAGATTATGGTCATAAACATATCTCAAATATTACACTATATTTTTTATGTTCTATATTTTTGACCTACCATTTTACTTCATGTTTGATAGGTTTAAAGTAACACCACGACTATGCATAGAGGTATGCACGCGCCAGTGAGTGCACTCAGCCTCCCTGCACCACCAAACCACCAAACTTCCCTTCCCCTCTGTTCACTTCCTCAGAGATGCAAAGTGTACAAGCAATGGCATCCCAAAACGGTTATAGCAAGGGCTGTGATCCTTCCCTGCTCACAAGCAACACAAGGCGGGGCCTCATCTGTGTGTTTTGGGTACCAGGCAGCAGCTGCTTATTATCCACCTTCACTGGAGCGTTTTCTCATTGAGTGCATTCCTTTAATTTCTCTTTCCTCATAATGAAAACAGAGAGAAGGAGAAAGGAAATGAGGAAGGGGGAGGGAGAGATGGCAGGAAGGAGGTAGAGGGGATGTGGGAGAGGGGGAAAGAGAGAAGAGAAGGATGGAGAGAGAGAGAGAGAGAAAGATAGAGGGGCTATCATTGAGACCACTGACATATCACACCACTAGCAGACCAGTGGACATGGGGGATGGAGAAGGCACACTCCACTACCAAAAGCTCAAACTCCCCTGCCTGCATCGCTTCTGTGTGTGTGTACAATCACATGCCAACTGAGCATGGTATAGTTTGGCAAATTGCATTCTTTTGGCTCAATTCTATTGGCTTAGGTAGCTTGAAGAAGAGATCTCCCTTATATGCTGCCTTCAGTGTAATGACACAGTGGCAATGAAACCTTTACAAACACAAGGGGACTTTTTGCAAGAGTAAGAGTCAGGATATGAAGATGGAGAGTAAAATCAAAGCAATATGTAGGAAATAAGTACATTCTTAACATGAAACTTCACAAGTTTGTCCTCATTCAGTATAAGAATAAAATGGTTGGTCTGGATGCTTTAATCATTTTTGTTTATATTTTATTATACAGGGCTGGATACAACTGTTCAATTTACTGAAAAAGTTTCTTATTAAAATGTGAACAGAGAGGTTTCCATAGAGTTGCACTTAAAGGAATATTGTGCTGGGCATATAATTGGCACCGAATAGGCTTTCTGAAAGATAATATGGCAATAGCTACCAAAAATCCTTAAAAATTCATTTGCTTGCCCGACACAAAAGTCTATTTCTAAAATATTATTCTAAAAAATTAAAGTTGGTACAATGTAGCCTTGTTTTTAATAGTACATTTCTTAAAGTCCAAAAATAGAAGAGTAGTTAAGCAAAAGATTTTACATATATACAATGAAATATGTAGCCTTAAACAACCATGTTTTTTTTAAAAAAATATTTATTGTAGTAGAAAAATAATCATAAAATACTAACCGAAAGAGGTGGCCTACAGACTATTTCAGTAACATGTCTATTTTATAAAACAGACATACAAAGCCATTGTAAGGATAGTAAGAACATTTAGCAAAATGTAAGATATTTTTCTTTTTATGATTTTTTTACATTTTCTAAATCTTTTCTTCCTTATGCGACTAGACATAATCCCATAATTGCTACTAAAAAAAAAGAAATTGCCCTAACCGATTTGGCTCAGTGGAGAGAGCATCGTCCTGCAGACTGAAATGTTGCTTTCATGACTACTCAAG
>NW_006284843.1:994506-1012911 GCF_000327345.1 Myotis davidii | reverse complement strand
AAACAGGTATTTCCTAGTTTTGCCAGTAAGAGAACAACAACTCTCCAGACATTAATATTTAACGATTTGGTTAAACTCATAGGTTGTGACCCACATGATATACTCTGGGTCCCGGGAGGGGGAAGACCCTCACAGCTGTCTCAGGCTTGCACTATTTTGGGATTGTGAGTGTAAAGTGATGAAAATAGAATGTACTACATTCTTAAGGAAGAATGGTTCTCCACAGGTTTGCCATCTTATTCATCACCCATAACCAGATGCCCATGCTATAACACAAATGGTAACAAACTGAATTCATTAAATGAAAGGCACTATTATACTGCTGATAATGAGGAGATGGGGGTGGGGGGTGGGGTCTGATTTTAAAGTGCTTTGGCCATCCTAACTCTATGTTTCCTGATTCTGATGCAATTGAAACCTTAACTTTCTCATATTGCAATGGTTTATATAATATATTTATAGATATGCACAAAAGTATATGATAAAACAGTGTTTTATGGTTGGACTAAGTAAGCAGCTGGAAACCACTTTGTTTGATTTGTACAGAAGAGTGGAAGTTCAAACATAAACTGAAATGACTACTCCTTTGTTTAGCTATCATAGACTGTTTCTTTATCACAGTCACATGCAATCCACTGGAAAAGTAGAGGCAATAACAAACACAGCACCAAACTCCATTATAATAAGTATTGGTTCAGTGTATAATCCCTGTATTGGTATCTCTTTAGATTCCAGGTAAGGGAAACAATGTCCTATAGTCCACTTTCTGTTTTATCACACAGGGTTGCCTAAGGCACAATCAAAATGTGTTCAAAGGAACACTTACACAAAGGCTCTCCATCTGCTCCCATTCTGGCCACGAGGATGAATGATCTCTGCCAAACCTCTACCCTTAACACTACTCAGCAGCTCTTAAAACCCGAGTTTACAATGGCATGCATCTGCATGTTGCCTTATATTTGGTATATGTCTGATCAACACATTTAATGACAAAAGTCACCAAACACTTTCAAGAATCTTGGATTGGATCTCACATTTTCTTATGCAAAATGAAGTAAAATGTATTGTGAAAATGTGTTTGCTTTTTTTATAAAAGAATTTCTATTCTATCGGTACTTAGAGGAATTTTTTTGCTGCTGTTGCTCAAACCTTTTCTACCTTTGTGAACTTGGCCAGTCATGTCAGAGTGCTTCCAATAAAAAGATTAAGAGAGTCAAACAAGGACCCCAATGAAAGAGTAGGAAACATTGATATTTCAGACTTTTTTCATCACATCTCTGATTTCACACAATAAAAAGCATGACTTGGTAAAGTTAAATATACTAGCATCGACTGTTAGATATCAGAGAAGGCTGTTAATTTAAGGTTTTATCAGATTACCAAACACTTGGCAATGTTTGCTTGATTGACAATTTTACAGCTGGTGTTCTGAAATACATTCTGCTTAGCAACTAATGTTAAGCAGAAGAAAATTTTCTAACTATGTCATGGTTGTGAAAACAGGTGCAGGGTATCTGGAAAGCATTTTGCTCTTAAAGGAAGACAGAAGTGGTCTTCAAATGAACAACTTGAACCTAAAGCTTGTTATTCCATGGAATAATAAAAGCAAACAAAACTTTCTATTTCTAAAAGTCGTATGTATTCCAACAAAAATAAACTTAGTTTTCAGCTACCAGGGGAAACTCAATCAACTAATTGTTAGAATACTTTTTCTTCAAAGATTGTTATTTAAGTTTAAGAATACTTATTATCATCATAGTAATCTATTTTGTATTTTGATTCCTCTGTACTAGTGGTGGGCAAACTGATTTATAGAGTCTTTTCAAATGTTTACTCAAACATAAACTGTAGGAAAGAATTTTTAAAAATTGGAAGGCATTTTTACCTTTTTTGATTTTGCAGAAACTGTATTTTAGTCTCTTTAATTTTAGGCTCTTTAATGAACAAAATGAATAATGGACATCTCCTCAAAGTAACTGGAAACAGGAGACTGGCTTATTTCATGATGATCTCTAAGCTGCACTGGAAGCCTGAGTTAGAATACATAACAATGTAATTCCCAGGCTTTAGATGGTATGGAAAATGCTAGCAGTGGTTCCTGAAACTAAAAATTCAACTTATTTTATTGTAACCCCAATGAAAATGATCACGCCTTACTTCACATCTATTTTTTTTAATGACTTTTGATTGATTCTGGCGGCAATGACTTAAATAAAACAATAGGTTCTTTTTTTTTTTAGTTAAAACTATTTAAATTAAGCCACAATCTAATGTAGAAATACAAAAACTTATCTTTTGTTGGTTTGAAAACGCTGGAAAAATGTCTTCACCATTTAAACAGTCTTGGACGTCATCAAATGATTGTATTTCAAGTTAATCACCAATGAATAAAAATAAACTGCCCTTTAAGCCCCCCTCCCCCGATATCTTCTACCTAACATTTTTTAGATTTTTTCCCCTCCCCTTGACTTATTCAGTTTTGACGCAAATACAGTTACCAGCCTGGTATAGAAGCTCCCAAAGAATGTTTATTCATTTGGTGGCCTCTGTCTTCTTTCTAGGCAACCTAAGAGGAGCAATTGTTTGGTCTCTTTTCTCTGCCATTCTTCCGCTCAGTGGGAACGAACTGCCCTTTGCACCTCTCAGCCCAGCCTGCCTCTTTTCAGTGCTCCCAGTTTAGTGCGAGAGCACAAAGAGGAGTGATGAGCCTGGGGTACACCTTCTCCTCCTCAGAGGTGTGCAGCTGGGAAGAAAGGCAGGACAGTCCTGCTCACAGACCACACAAAGTACTCCCCACCAGGCCGCAGCTGTGCCGAGCCAGCAATCCTTCCCTCGACACCTAAGGCACATATTTCATAGTCTAAGAATAGATGTGCTTACACTGATCAAGAGTCGGGGAGGCTGACAGAATTACCCTCATATGGCTGGGGCTCAGATGCATCAAGATGTCAAGAGATCTGGTTTTAATTGAGCTGCAAGCTTTTGCCATGTGGTCTTCTACACTCAGGGCCATTTTGCCTTATATGGCCAATAGCATATGTTTTGGCAATAAAAAAAACAAACAAAACAAAAACAGTGAATAAAAAAAACAAAACAAAAACTCCTCAGGAACTGTAGAAAAGAATTATAACTAGTGAATGCTATCCAGAAACATGATATTTATATTTTTGATTATTATACAGGTTTAATATGCCGATTAAAAAAATTACTCCACAGTTGATTGCTGTTTTACTCACTTGTAGGGAGGTGATTCTCTTAGAGACAGATTTTCTTATGATTGACATGTTAACAACGGATAAAATACTTTGGCGTTTTGATTATTCATTTGGCATTAGGATTACTTCTTTGAGAAAGTCTGAATAGTAAATCCAAACTGCTACAATATTTTTATTATCATGATACCACAAAGTAAACACTGAGAACTGACTCACCATCCAACTGATGTAGAAAGATCAAAGAAGACCCATATCATAATTTAACCTTAAGTGAGGGTTTGTGTGGAAATAAAAATTAGGATATCAGATCAACTCTAAAATACAACTTATTTAGTCTATTTCTTCCTTTCAGGTTTAAAATATAAAGCCTTCATTGCCAAATTAGTCCAGATGTCGGCTTAGAATAAAAGCCAAGTTCCATTAGAAAATGGTACTTGTTTTTAACTTCTAAGAGGTCCGTACCTTCTCTTGACAAAATGTGAGACCTCTGTATTTGCAAACTTACTGTTGGTGCATGGACTGCCTGACACTTGGGAGTTCTGTTTTTGTCTCTATGTGGCCTCTTAGCAAAATTATTTTTAAGGAGAGCATATCCAAGACAAAATTTAAATACATTCTTCATAAGGTAAAAACTTCTGGCTTTATTATCTGTAAAGAAAGAGTTATACTCTTGGAGGTAGCAGGTTATGTCTGTGTCTCGACCAGAGGTGGGGTTTATAGGTGAGGCAGTGCCCTATCCACCCTGTGGTCGCCCATTTTCCCTGATATAAAACAGGCTACCTAAGAGAGAGGGTGACAGATATGCCAAATAATTATCTAACCTATCATCTGCATATTGTTGACTAATTTGTTGATTAATTAAAAGCTGTGTACAGTGAACACTGTGATCCAAGTCTGGATAAACTTGATATTCAGCTTCTGGGAGGTTGCAAGAACATGTTCTAGATTGTCCTGACATCACATGTGAGGTACTTTCCTGAGATGCTTCATTGTCGAACCAGCAGAATTTGGGGCACCTTCAGAAAACCCTATTTCACCTGGGCGACATTTGTTAGATCACCAACTGGGGATGGGGATAGCTAGGCCTATAGCTACTGCCCCAAAGGTTTTAAGTATAAAATCTAAGTGTTCTTTACGCTTTGTCACCCTTGCCTCCCTTGCCTCCTTCTGCCTAAATGTCAGAAGCTGCCACAGAATAGAGCAAAGAGGGTGACCTGGTAAAAAAGCCTTAAAACCAGCTGCAATCGAACCATCTTCCCATATGGTTAGTGTCGAGCTATAGGACAGCAGTTAGCCTCTGATACCACAGAAATCTCAACACTCCACTTCCACTTGCTTACCTTGCTACCGGGCACCTGGATTTTGTTTCTAGTTTCTGATCCTATTCAATTACTTAAAGTGTAAACTCTCCTGGATTTTTGTATTTATTTTTATTTTAAAAAAATCTTTATTGTTGAAAATATTACCTATGTCCCCTTTTATCCCCCACTGACCCCTTCTAGCCTGCCCTCACTCCCACCCCAGGCCTTCACCGCCCTATTGTCTGTGTCCGTGGGTTATGCATATATGCATAGATTTTTGTCTTTAAAATTCATTCTTGTCACTTATTTTCTGACATCAACTCCCTTCTGACTACTTCATCTTAGAATCCTGCCACTGGATGCTTTACTGACCACTTTCTCTTGAAGATTCCTGTCCTCCCTGCCTGCCACCTAAGCCAGCACTAGAAAAGCTGGAGTCAGAGCCACGTGGGCCAAGTCCTGGTCTGAGCCCATGGCTGGGTGTTGACATCAGGTCTCAAACCCTGCAGGGTCACTTTGATCGAACAAAAGGAATCTGAGCTGCTGTCCGGCGCTCCTGAAGATAGATGGGTGTGGGCGTGTGGGAGTGCGAGCATGAAGGAGTGTGTGAAAGAAGGACCATGAGAGTGTGAAAGTGTGCAAACAGGTGTGAGTGTGTGGGTGTGTGTGCGAGTGGGAAATAAATATAATAGGAAAACCTTTGCTGATGGCAAAGGCTGAAAGACAAGTGACCCAGGTTCTAATTCTGCTTCTGCTACCAGCTTGCTGGATGACCTAAAGAAAGCGACTTTTTGTCTCTTGGATCGCAGTTTCTATATTTGAAAAATGACTATATGAAAATTACAAACTCCCTGTACTACAAAAAGTACAGTATGCACTACAGAATCACCGTCATGATTCTTTTCAGTCTGCCTAACCACATATTAGAAGTTGAACATAGAGCTGGAAACAGATGGCCATGTTTAATAAACTCAAAAGCAGACTCAAACTCCATTGTCATATGCTTTTTGGGTTACAGTTAAAATAGTATGGGAGCCTTACCCAGTTTGGCTCAATGGATAGAGAGTTGGCCTGTGGACTGAAGGGTCCCGGGTTCGATTCCAGTCAAGGGCACATGCATGGGTTGCGGGCTTGATCCCTAGTGGGGTATGTGTGCAGGAGACAACTGATCAATGATTCTCTCTCATTATTGATGTTTCTCTCTCTCTCTCCCTCTCCCTTCCTCTCTAAAATCAATCAAAATGTATATTTTAAAAAATAGTATGGGAATGGAGACTGGAATATTACTGGCCTCATCCTGGGTGAGAAGAAGACACCTGTGGGAGTGATGTCCCAAGGAACACCAGCACCCTGAGATTCCTCTGCTGGTCTCTTGGCCTGGAACAGCCCCTTCTTAAATTCTCCTGAGACCCAGACATGGAAATAAGCCCATCTTCCTCCCCCGTCGGTGTAAAAAAGTGCCTCAGCTTTTTAATATAAAGAATCGGGTGAGCAGGAGACATTGCATGCCATCTTAATTTGAAAGTAAATGGAACATGTCTCTGAGTGGCCTTCATCAATTACAACCAAGAAAATAAACTCAGTGCACCCTGTTTCTCCCACTGACTGTATCGATGGGATGGCTTCCCTACGTTTCCACATAGAAGGACTCAAGAAGCAACAAACATTAGATCATCCTCTCTTTTTTTGGAAGCTAAAAATATATCGCAATTTAACTGCGCTAAAATCTCAAGACGAAAACCCAAACCGGAGACAAATGTCAGTATCACATTTTTTTAATAAGAAGTTACTAATCAGATCATATGTCTCCTTTCTAACTCAGGCTGGGCAATAGGATGATTGATTTATAAGCAATGTGGATGTCAGAGCAGATTGGTAAAGCAAATTTACTAGAAAGTCATAACCCACTACTCCTGTCAATGGAAACTTAGCCCTTTAAAACAAGAAAGGGCTCTAGAAATAAATCAGAATAAGATGAAGATCTAGGTACAGTGGTCGGCAAACTGCGAGCCACATGCAGCTCTTTGGCCCCTTGAGTGTGGCTCTTCCACAAAATACCACGTGCGGGCGCACACGTACAGTGCGATTGAAACTTCGTGGCCCATGTGCAGAAGTCGGTATTTTGTGGAAGAGCCACACTCAAGGGGCCAAAGAGCCGCAGTTTGCCGACCACTGAATTCTAGGAGACTGAGGCCCAGAGAGGTTAGGTGGCTGCCATAGGAACCAGTAGCTTAGGGCTGAGGGTCATTTCCTATGTCTGAGATGGATACCTGTTACTATGGTCTGCTGTTTGCTATATCCTTAAGCTTTAGAAAAAATCAAATATTTTCCCAGAGTTGGCTTTTTAAGTGGAAATTACTGTGGCACTTTCAATGTTCCCTTTACAGTTCCCTTCTTGGATTTGACATGGATTTTCCTCCCAGGAGTTCCCACCAGCCCTCTCCTCCTGACCACAGTCTTGCCCTTTGACACAGGGCTCTGGCTCCTGATTTCCTCTTCCTCAGGCTCCCTCTTCCTGAACATCTTGCTTTGCTCTCTGCCTTCGTGTCCCATTGCCTCCTTTTCTTTCTCTAGTCACATGGTAGCATCTCTAGTTCCTAAAGTCTCCACAGTCTCCATCGCAGTGTCCTGGCTTTCCGACTCATCTACATCATGGTATCTCAGGGTGGTCCTCAGGACAGCAGCCTCACATCCCCGGGGAACTTCCTAGAAATGCAGACGCTCAGGTCTCACCAGACCTACTGCCTCCGGTGGTGAGGCTCAGCACTCTGTGCTCTAACGAGCTCTGCAGGTGGCTCTAACGCCAAGTCAGAACCACCGACCTACGTTATCTTTTGGAAGCACAAGAGCTCTGTGTAAGACTGCTTGTGTTCAGATCCTGCTTTCTGTACTTTGACTAAATTATTTAACCTCTCTGTCCCCCAGTCTTCATCTGTGAGATGGGAATAATAATACTTTGCCTCAGAGATTTGTATGGAGATGAAAGGATACAAGATAGGTATGTAAAGTACTTAGTGCAGAGCAAAAGCTAGGAAATGCTCAAAAATACTAGCACTTTTTCTAAGATAGTTCTACTCACAACACAGAATGTGAGTCACTTCCCATATCATACCCTATGAAACTTGTAAACAAATATTAATCAATAGTGAAACCATGTTGCTTAAGAATGTAAATTACGTACCGAATCAGTTTTTCATATTATCAATTGATATAAAATTACTTTCATGTGTGCATTTAAAATAGTTACATGAATATTTAATTTGTATATTTCAACAGATAATAAAAATGACGACTTAATGCCAACTCAAAAGAATTAGTTTAGAGGAAGCTATTTTATTGCCACATAGAAGTAAACCCAGAAAAAGGTTTGCAAGTTTGTTCTTGTAGCAGCTGATACCCTTAAAGGAAAACATACACACGTTTGTTGCTAATAATAAAGCACCCTGTCTTTTTCAGTCTAGGACAACTGTGAACTTGCCTGTGCAGAATATCCTTGAGGCAGAAAGGCAAACTCAGCAGATGGAACAGGACCCCACAAGCAACTCTTCAAATCTGAATTATGCATTTTTTTGCATGCAAATATCATTTCATATTGATACCACTAAATGTGTACCCATAATTGCTGCTATACTTGCAATGATCATAAGTGAGTTCACAGTATTTCAGATATAAGTTGATCCCCAATCTATATATTTACAAATATATAAAGTTGTGGAATCCCTTTACATATAAGGTTTCCTTACTTAATGATAAAGTATAGTTTGCTTTCCTCCCATGCAGATGTCAAACCCGTTTAAATATATTATACTTTCAATAAAAAATAAAAATACTAGACACATCACTGTTCTCATACTAACGAGGAGTGCCATTAATTAGCAGAGCATTTTATATGTGATATCCACATTTTAAATTAGCTATTATTTTCCATGATGACCATATTGGTAATGGGTATTGCAATTTAAAGCTCATGTTACTTGGAACGTACATACGGTGTATGGTTCTGGTGAAATGGCTCAGACCAATAGGAAAAAATAAAAAGCCCGCCCAGAAAGGACCTTTTTAAAGGCAGGCCAAAAAGTGTATGCGTGTAGCATTTTTCTGGCAAGTCAATGGTAAAGTCCTGAGCTGGGAATATCTTGGACATAAGGTTATGCAATTGTGGTTAGGGAAATATGGTGGTTGTCAATTTAATCCCTAGCTGACCTAATTTCCATTCATATAAACTATGTTTTGGGGCAGTCATTGGGAGACCACTTTGACTTTGGTTTAAAAGTAATTTCCTTGCCTTTTATGACGTTTTAAATTTACACTAAAAGATAAAAGAATTCTATAAAACAAATGGCTTGAAAGGTAGAAAAATGTATAGTTACAATTTTATAGGGTATCAGTAAAGGTTCCTATGCAGCAAAGTACAAGAAATTCTACAACAAGACAATAAACCTAATGGAGTTGAAACCAGAAAAAAAAAAAGTCTAAAAATCAGATGTGAATGGGAGTTGCTTCATTTGGAAGACACAGTTGCAAACACAGTTCTCTGAACTCTTTCTCAGGCTTCATAATGTTGGCCCTGAAACCATGCTGCTTAGTACTCGGGAGGAGATACGGAAATCAGAGATCTTCCTTCTGGTCCCAAGACACTGAAATGCCCACAATGCTCTTTGGGGTTCATTATTGTTCATTTTAGTAATAATCATTTTGGAATAAGGAATCTGTACTTGATTTCCCATTGTGAAATCAATCCTTTAAAAAAAAAATAACAGAACCACTGTTACGATTGGAACACTGAGAGGATAATGGAACCAAACGAGCTGCAAGAGCTGTTACAAAGGAATAGATTTATAAAAACAAACAGGGCCAGACAGCCTCGATAGGGTTTCCAATAGAATTAAAAACGGAGTGAGCACAATGAATGCACCTTAACACACATATATTTATATTTTTGTAATGCATTTGATACAGTATCTCAATAAATCTTGTTTGCCAACCTAATTAGCATTGGCTTTGCTGTGTGCTCTGTCACGGGGAGAGAGCTGGCTGGAGGACAGGTCCTAATGACTCAGGGCAATGTGTTGACTCTGGGATCAGCATGAGGTCTGGTTTTGTTTAATGTCTTTTTTAACGATCTGGTAGAAAGAGGAAATAATTCTTGAATCAAATAATATTTTAATGACAGGCACATGGGCAAACTGGAGAACACAATGGAGGAGAAGTGTGTGAGTGCCAGCTCCAGGCTTGCTATTGATCGGAAGGGGGCCAGTCACTTCACCTCCCTGGGTCTGTTACCCCGAGTGGAAAGTGGAGATAATGGCACTATTGTGAGAAAGCAGAGATAAGATTTTATGATTTCAAATACCAAGTCTGATAATACTCCCTCTGATAATATTTCTGGCTTACCTGCGGCTTACAATACAGGTTAGGAGTTATTTAATATGGCCGAACATAGGGTAGGGCCAGTGTCAGAGAGAAACAGAACAGCATTGTCAAGGGACGATGCTTGGAGGACAGATGGCTAAAACACCCTGAAAAGTCACCTCTTTGTAAAGAGGTGGAGGAAGCTCAGAGAGAAAAGGATGCTGAAGAACAGCAACAGAATCTTCAGTGGGGAAACTAGATGAGAGGGTACAGGATGAAGTGGCCAAGGGAACGGCAGTCTTACTGTTGTTTGGGGTGGGGTAGAGGGATAGCGAAGGACCTCAGGGAGACTTCCCACATGGTCCACCTTTTCCCCTTCTGCTCTATGTAGAGGGTGTGTTTACACTCAAGGTCTTGCTAATTGCTATTTAAATGCAAAGGTAGAAGCCATTTTAGGTAAAACCTTAAAAGATGATCTTGGTAGAGTCACCTCTAGTCTGATGTAGTTGTAGTGCTAGGAACACTGTCCTGTTTGCACTGGAACAGGGAGCCGGAGGAGGGTAGGGGGTGGATGGCTGGTGCTCATTTAGACAAATGAAACTAAAAACAATTTACCAATTTATTTGAACTATGATTATCAAACCAACCAGCATTCTTGTGACAGCTGAAGTCTCTATTCTTTCTAGGAGGAAAGAATTACTAGTAAATTAGAAGATTACTGGTTCTTGCTCTATAAAGCAGGGTTGCTCAGACCAGCCTGATCCTAACTAAGTATTTTCCAGGAGTGCTTCATAAAAATATAGATCTCTGTGTCTCAGCCCAGGCCCATCAAGTCAGAATCTCCAAAGAAGCCAAAGTAATTGTATGATCAGGTGAGTGTGAGAAACCCCAAGGTTGAGTAGAGGGAGCTGGATTATTCTAAAGAGTTGTCTAATCAGCCTGTGATAGTCTGATGTAACCATGTCTGCCAAACTGTATTCCTTCCAAGCTGACCCAGAAGATTTATGCTGAATTATTAGTTTTTTTTTTTTCCTGAATAGAACCAAAGATTTCATAGAAAATAGACGAGGCCATTGCTTTTTCAGTTTTCCTTACCACTCAACAAAGACCATGTTACTCCTCTGAAATGCCATTTTACAGTTTCTAAATGCATATTCTGCGTGTTTCCAAAAAACAGTTTGAGAAATATATTTCAAATTGTCTTGTTAGTGAAGGTTGACAAAATAAACCTTTAGATATGAGTGAAGGGACTTATTGTTGTCTCATCACCAACATTCTGATGGAATTGAGGCTAAAATTCACCCCTGCCTTCCTAGAAACATTAGAGGGAGACTAAGAAAGCGTTCCCAAGCAGGGAGTCCTCTTCACACATGAATCCTTCTCGGGTGGTGTCTGGGCTGGTGAAAGCCCAGGCCCCTCTGATACAGCACTCTTGGCTCTCTACCTATGCCATTTCTAGCAACGGAGATTTCAAGATTAATTTGATGTTTAGAAAAACATAAGGCACAATTTTTTTGAATATATTTTATTGATTTTTTACAGAGAGGAAGGCAGAGAGATAGTTAGAAACATCGATGAGAGAGAAACATCGATTAGCAGCCTCCTGCACATCTCCTACTGGGGATGTGCCCGCAACCCCGGTACATGCCCTTGACCGGAATCGAACCTGGGACCTTTTAATCCGCAGGCCGATGCTCTATCCACTGAGCCAAACCAGTTACGGCAAGACACAATTTTTAAAAAGTGTATGTGAAAGGGTGGGTTGGAGGAGAAGATCCCAGAAAAATATCCAGGAAAAACTAACACAACTCAATGAGGAAAAAAAAAAATTATGCTATGGAAAAATATGGAAAAAACAGATTTGAAAAATAATAAAGCACTAGCTCTGGCCAGTGTTCTCAGTGGTTAGAGCACCTGCCTGCGAACCGAAGGGTCATAGGATCCCTTCAGTCTATGCGAAACTGGCCAGGGCTTATTATTATTATTGTTTATTTGAGATAGAAAAAAAAAATCCCATCAAAGAGAATTCAGCTTGTGTTGCATTTTGGTACCACGTAAATTCTGTTTCGGTGACATTGGCAGATACATGGTATTGCCACTCAATTGAATTTGGGTTACAGATACTTGGGGCTACTAAACTGATGTCTTTTGGTAGACCCAGACCCTCTCCACCTCATCTTTCCTCCATGAATAAGTAATCTCACATGAATTCTGCACTTACATAACTCTATGCCCCAGAGGAGACTCAGCAAGAATCTCTGACCAGGTCTTACCTCTCTGCCAGGCATGCTCTCAGCTTAGTCCAACCCTGCCTGTGGAAAGGGGCTGTGTGAGTGGAATTCATGTTCTCATGGTAAAAGTGATTGTTTCCACTTCTTTAAGAGTCTAGCTACCCTCTAACAAAACATTTAAAACAGAAATTATACTAATATTCTCACCATTCAATTTTAGCTCCTCCACCTACTAGCACGGTGGATTGCTGATAACTTCCAAGTCCTGGTTTTCTTACCCCTGAAATGAGGACAACATTAACCAGAGTTTGCTGTGAAAGGAGGAGCTAATGAGCCTGATGCATCCAGCACGCTGCCAGGCACGTGACTGGTGCTTAATAAATGGCAACTGTTATTATTACGATAGAAATACTCTATTTCCACTGGTTATTTATTTTAGTGTTATCCATGGTATTTGCTCTCATTTTCTATATTTCTATCACGTTTTTAAAAAGTGTTGCTCTTTTTATGTATATTGGTGATTCAACTTCTCTGTCTTTTTAAAAGAAACACTTAAGCACTTTTTTGTGTTAAGATTCTTATGATTATTTAATGTGGTTTTCAAATATTTTATTAATTCTCTTAAAATTTTATTTCCCATTTTTTATCATTTTATTTTTATTTCCCTTCATTTCCTCTTCTATGTATATATACATGTATGAGTGAATAAATTTATTTACTTATTTTATGATTTGGTTTTTATAATAGAGGCTCACATGAAAGCGAGGCAGCAGGAGTGGTAATAGCCTGCTCTTATCATAAAAGGTTGGCGGCAGCCTTTTCATCCAGCTGCTCCGCCGACTACGTTGAACAGAACTTCTAGCTTGTGTGAGGAAGCAAGCAAAGCCTTGAGAGGCTTAAGACTGCCCCGAGTTAACTCTCCTTATGATTAAGATTTGCCTAATGCATATGCAACACTTATTTTTTACCACAGCAGCATAGTCTTATGACAATCATCAATTATATCGGTATTATTACTTTCTAGTGTTGTTTTGACTGTTACTAATGCACCGTTTCCTGGCAATAGCATTAATTAAACACATATTTGGAGAAATGATGCAAACAATTCATTTATATTTTCTCAGTTGCTCATTAAAATTAATTAGTGTCCTATTCATTAATTTACCTACCCAACAAATTAAGTACTATGTGCTTTGTTGAAGGGATAGTTCTGGCACCAGTGCCTCTACCATTGAATTGTGTAGTTTTGCACTGACCTAAATGTAGCCACTAGCCACCTGTGGTGAAGTGAGCACTTGAAATGTGGCCAGTGTCACCAAGGAACTGAATTTTTAATTTTATTTAGTTTTAACTACTTTAAACATAGATTTTAATAGTGAAGTAGTAAAAATAATTACCCATTAAGCAGAGTTTTATTGTATGTATAATATCTCATTAATGATTTTCATATTGATTACATGTTAAAATGATAATATTTTAGATATATTAGGTTAAATGAAAACATATTATTAAAATGAATTCCCCTATTTCTTTTTACCTCTTTTTAATATGACTGCTAAAAATTACATATGTGACTTTCATTGTATTTCAATGGGCTAGTGTTGGCATAGGAACCCCACATCCATCAAACAAAAAGCAAGTACAAAGTAGTATCTAAGTACCATGTAAAAAAGCATAACTGATTAATACAGATTTTAGAAGTTTATAAAAAGAAAAGTTCATCAAGATTCATAAAAACTTAGGGAGGAATCACCTAAACACATGTCTTCATTTGAGCTTGAGAGCTGAAGAGAACGTCTGCAGAGCATGAGAAAAAGCAATGACCCAAATGCCAGGCATGCTGAAGAGGCTGACCTCCTGAGAGGAATTGCCATTGAGATGGATATCACAAGGTGAAAATGTGAGAAGGAGTTCAAGGTTCTTCTCTAAACTCCCACTGTGTATTAATCGCTCTTTATCCAGTCCACCTTCAACACGTGTTTATTGTATGCCTCTAATTAGGCATTGTTCTAGTCTAGATGTTGAAGACACAGCAAATTCTTACTCTTGTTACATTCTAGTTAAGTTGAGCAAGAGAATAGACACTTTATAAATAAATGGACAAGAGAAAGGACACTCAGATTTTTATAGTACTAAAAAGAAAATAAAAAGATGGTAAGTAGGATAGAGGAAGGCATAGGCTAGAAGGATAGATGGAGTCCCAAAGGATGGCCTCATGGAGGAAATGACATGGGGGCTGAAAATGAGGAAATGAGAAATTGTCGACCAAACCATGTCTGCTCAGCAGATGACCTGGCAGATTAAAAGGCCTGAGGCTGAGTGAGCTTGGTATAGCTCAGAAACAGAAAGACAACTGTGGCTGGTACGTGGGGAGCATGAGTCTGGGGACCCAGGCAGAAGGTAGATAATATCTGACTTTAGAAGCCAAAGTAGCAATTCTTGATTTGTCCCATGTACAATAAGAAAAATGAAGAGTCTTGATCAGAAGTGTAATATGAACGGATTTCCTGCTGCCCTGTGGAGAATGGATTGTTGAAGGACATAGAAGAGTTCCTCCAACATCCATGAAGGGGAAGTCATGCCCCTTACTTTGCATTCCTATACAACATTATCTGTACATCGCCTAGGGCACTTTTCTTTTCTTATCTCGTATTCTGATTATGAATTCAAGTTGTATCTCCACTAACGGTGAAGAATTCAGTCTAATTCATCCTTGCCTCTCTCACAGTCTGAGCACAGTGCTTTGGACATAATAAGCCCTCCATGAATATTTATTAAATGAATGAATCATGGAGTGAATGATAATTCAGACTCTGCTTGAATATTTTCAATGACAAAGGAACATTGGTTTATAAAGCAACCCATTCCATTGTTCAAAGGTTTAATGGTTAAAAAATGTTTGAAAACTGTTAAGAAATGAATATTTCTTTTCCTTTCACGTATTCATCTTTATTTTTTTATTTGTCTGTGGAACAGCAGAGAAGAAATAAATCTCCTCTAAATGATCGTTCTTTAACTATTGCTGACATTGATTATTTTCACGTTTTATTTTTGCCATTCCCAATCTTTTCAATCTTTTGTTTATTTGCTCTCCTGTCACTTTCTTTAGTTTACACTTTCATTTATCATAACCTCCTTAAAATATGATGCCCCAAATTGAATATAATATACCACATGGATCTGAAGAATCAGAGTATATTGAAGCTATTACTAACTTTGGTGGAGGTTCATACATGAATGCAGGCTAAACATTTTTAATAGCTTCATCAAAATATTGCTTCATATTAAATGTCTAATCAGATTAAGATCTGTCAGCTGTTGAAGGTGAGACCTGTTGCCCTGGGCTTGTCAGTGGTTTACTGAAGCAACTGTAATTGATAGGGTACAGTCAGGAAACATCTCGGAAAGCCCATTGATGGTGTGATTTAAGGTAATAAATGAGGGCTAAGTTGGTAATGAACATTATCTTTCTAAATCACAGATATGCATTTAGGACGGATCTTGAGTCTCTTAATCCCCTACTTCTCAATTTAGGCTTTGTGAGCTACTAAATATTAAAGGGCTTGCAGAACATTGGCCAAATCTGGGGAAAATCAAAATTTAAAAAAAACACACAACAATTTTTAAACATTGTTATTGATTTCAGAGAGAAAGGGAGAGGGCTAGAGACAGAGCTAGAAACATCAATTATGAGAGAGAATCATTGATTGGCTGTCTCCTGCACAATCCCTTTGGGGTTTGAGCCTACAACCCAGGCATGTGCGATGACTGGGAATTGAACCATGACCTCCTGGTTCATAGGCCAATGCTCAACTGCGGGGGCTGACTAGCAGACCCTGAGCAACAGATGAATGGATCACTCTGACACATTTGCTGTGAAAGAGAGGGCTAAGGGATGGCCTGGCCAAAGGACCAGGCAGCCTCGATGGCCTACCTCGTTAGGCTTTTCCCCCCCAAATGAGTGAGACCATGTGATATTTATCTTTCTCTGACTGACTTATTTCACTTAATATAATGCTCTCCTGCTCCATCCATGCTGTTGCAAATGTAAATATTGCAGTTTTTATCTTTAGATATAATCAGTAGGGTGTGTAATCTTTGGAGGACGCATGCATTTGCATTGTCCTCAAGGCAAGGGCACTCAAAGATTAGGCATAAGGATTCCAGTAAGCACCCGGGGGTGTCTGCATGTACACAGAGTTTTTGTAAAGGTCAAGGAATAATTAGGAGCCCCGCCTTTGACACTCCCCTAAGTCTCCCCTAAGTCAGAATTCCGATAAACAGGGCAGGTGGCCTTCCACACACTTCCCTTTTCTCAGAATGTCCTCCTTACAGACTTTCTAACCAAGTCTGTATGCTCCCCAACACTCAACCACTAAGCCCTGCCGGCCAGGCTAGAAGAAAGCTTTTTGAAACAGAAATCCCTTCTTCACAGCATATAGGTGTTAATTGCATTTGCCTTCAGGGTTGGCCTAGCTCACAGAGTTGTAAAGCTTGAGGTAAATTATAAAGACCATCTTCAATCTATTTAAGACTCCTTTCTTTCAAATGGTAGGAAATGAATCATGAGCATTAGATCTACTTTTGTTAATTAGTTTAACAAAATCTTAAAGGATGCAGAGAAAAATGAGTAAAATTAGTGTTACTTGTCTGAATGAAGCATGATGATCAATACATTGCATGGCTTACTGGCTTTGACTCTTATAGCATGAATTATTTTCCTCTAGTTTCATCTAATTATCTTCTTTATATATATTTTTTCTCAGATAGCTTTTACTCTTTTAAAAATGTACCTTTAGTTTCTATGCATGTAAGTCATCTTGAATCTTTTTTTTTTGTTGAACAAGGCATGATATATTTCCAATAGGTCATGAGGCCCACAGGTAACTTAAGTTTTTACCTTTTTCTTGACAGAAAAAAAAAATTGCATGAAGTAGTGATCCCTTAACCTAGAAACTTCTAGTTGGTCTAGAATTATGATATTTACTTTGCCTGTTTTGAGAGAAATAGCTCATTCTGCTGATTTGAAAATAAGAATTATTAGCAATTTGCTCTCTTTGTCTCAGTTCTATCCTGAGTGACAATAAATTGGCCATTGTTTTTGCTAATTTTTTTTTGATTTTCATGTTTTCATTATCAATTAGTTATATCTCATTATGGTTTTATTCACTAGATTTTTGAATAGAGTAGTCTCAAAATTTATCTTCCAAGTCAATCTTTAGTCACAGTAAAACATAGGTTTCTATGTTAAAACAAGTAAAGTTTTGACATTAAAGTAAATATTCTCAGATACTTCTAATTCTTTTAGTAGATACACAATTAAAAATAGGATGTTATTGAGAAAATATGTCAATGAAAAATAAAAAATTCTAAACAAAAACACAGTTTTTATCCCTTTATGCCTAGAAATAAACTGAAGATATACTTTTTTGTACCTCTGACACTCTTCCCATTGGCTAATCAGGGCGATATGCAAATTAACTGCCAAAACCGTTAAGCAAAAAAAACATTTTCTTAGTGAAAATGAGGACTGAAAAACTGTAATTAGATAAGCAAACAAATAAAGTTAAAAGAGTCGAGGTAGAATGGAGTAGTTACGGCCAACCAAGACAAGACTTAATGAATCAAATATAAAATAACAACTAGAGTGCCCTGGCTGGTTTGGCTCAGTGGATAGAGCGTCGGCCTGGGGACTGAAGGGTCCCAGGTTCGATTCCTGTCAAGGGCATGTACCTTGGTTGTGGGCACATCCCCAGTGGGAGGTGTGCAGGAGGCAGCTGATCGATGCTTCTCTCTCATCGATGTTTCTAACTCTCTAATACCTCGCCCTTCCTCTCTCTGTAAAAAATCAATAAAATATATTAAAAAAACCCAAAAACAACTAGAATGAATGAATCAAATACAAAAATAATCTATTAAAGGTACCTCAGAACTTAATATCCTGACTTATCACAGAGAATATGTAATCCTATCTAATAATAGACAAACATGGTAATTAACCATACCTCTGACACTCTTCCCATTGGCTAATCAGGGCGATATGCAAATTAACTGCCAACCAAGATGGCAGCCAGCAGCCAGGCAGCTGAAGAGAACAGGAGTCTTGCTTGCTCCAGTGAAGGAGGAAGCCAAGGTTCCCCGCCCGCTGCTGCCCAGCTCTGAGCTGCTCTCTATAAGCAACTATGTTGCAAATATTGAAGTTAAACAAAACCCAGAAACCTGCTTTCAGTCAGCCGGGATTTCAGAGCTGGAGTCACAACAAAGTTTCAAATATGGAAGGGAAACAAAGCCCAGAAACCTGCTTTC
>NW_006284843.1:972229-993644 GCF_000327345.1 Myotis davidii | reverse complement strand
ATCTGGGACACCCTTCAGGGCAAACCAGCCGGCCCCCACCCGTGCACCAGGCCTCTATCCTATATAGTAAAAGGGTAATATGCTTCCCAGCACCCGGATCAGTGGAGCCACAAGACCTCCCGAACCTGGGATCAGTGGAGCCGCGAGGCCTCCTGGCACTGGGATCAGTGGAGCTGAGAGGCCTCACTGCCCCTGTGTCAAGTGGAGCCGCAAGACCTCCCAGCACTGGGATCAGTGGAGCTGAGAGGCCTCCTGGCCCCTGGAGCAGTGTGACAGGGGGCAGAGCTCAAACCCCCTGATCACCCCACGGCTCTGTGTGACAGGGGGCAGAGCTACAACCTCCCTATCCGCCCTGCTCTGTTCGTGACAGGGGAAGGCGCCCCAACACCCTGATCAGCCCTGGTCTGTGTGTGATAGGGTGGAGCCGCAATCTCTCCATCGGCCCTGCCCTGAGTGTGACAGGGGGGAGTTCCCCAACCCCCTGATCGGCCCTGCTCTGTGTGTGACAGGGTACGGAGCCCCAACCCCCCTGATGGGCCCTGCTCTGTGCATGACAGGGGGCAGCGCCCCAACCCCCTGATCAGCCCTGTGCTGTGCATGACTGGGGGTGGCGCCGTAACCTCCCCATCGACCCTGCCTTGAGTGTGACACTAGGCAGTGCCCCAACCCCCCAATCGGCCCTACCCTGAGTGTGACTGGGGGTGATCGGCCCTGCTCTGAGCTTGACCAGGGGCTGCACCTAGGGATTGGGCCTGCCCTTTGCCACCCAGGAGTAGGCCTAAGCCAGCAGGTCGTTATCTCCTGAGGGGTCCCAGACTGTGAGAGGGCACAAACGGGGCTGAGGGACATCCCCCTCCCCCGCCAGTGCACAAATTTTGTGCATCGGGCCTCTAGTAATTTATATATTTGACTAATACAAAAGGAGGCAAGAAAAGAGAGGAAAGTGGTATATAAAACAGTTGGATCAAATGTAAAACAAATAAGATGGTAGATATAAACAGAACCACATAATAATTTCATTTCATGTAAATGGACTCAAAGCTCCAAATAGAAGACTAAGATTATCAGATAAGTTATAAAAAAACCAAACACAATAAAACTAAACTATCTGCTTCTTATAAATATAAAACAAAAGAAATAAATGACCTTTGCAATCATTAACAAATAATAGCTATAAGACAAAGGAAGCATTAATAAAAATGCATTTGTTGTAGAGATAAAATGGGACATTTACAAGCGGCAAAGGGGCCAAACAACTAGAAAGCCCCACTCCTTACAAATGTCACAATCCAGTGTGAGAGAGACACAAGCATTTTATAATATACCTGGAAAATGGGAAAAGTTATTTATCAAGCAGGTGTTATACCCATACCTCAGCTCTGCGTCCTCTCCTGTAGGTGAGAGCTGCTGTGCTGTGTATTATGAAAATGAATATATTTGAGTTCACAACCCAAACTATGAAAACCTTGACTATGAACAATGTAGTAGGATTTCTGGAAGGACTTGTAGTAAATAGTGAATATTGGCCATTAGCAATTAATAGCCTTTAAGTAGTTAACTGCTGTTTTTGAAAACCGTATTTTTATTTTATCATAGTTTTATATATGAATAATTTAAAGATGGACACTTGTATGTAGCTTATTATGAAAAAATTTCTCCACTTGCCTTCTCTTTTCCCACCCCACATTCCTACTCCCCTTCACCTACCATTTTAAATTATTTTAGTGGCTTATTGCCTTTTTTATTATTTAGCTTTTATTATTTGTTGATGACATATTTTCTTTGTTTATAGTGTTAAAAATTGCAGATATATTTCAGGTTCCAGTATACTCCTCTCCAAACCCATTCTCCTCTCTCCTTCCCTAGAGTTAACCACCACCATGTATTTTATGCTTATTATTCTCTTGCAAATTTTTATGATTATGCTTTATATTTATATATAGAATACAAACTATGGGTTTATAAAAGTGTAACATCATTAGTTATAACATTGCAATACTGTAATATTGTATTTTATAGCATTATTCCCAGCTTTATTGAGATATATTGATATACACTGAGTGGCCAGATTATTATGACCAGCCAGATTATTATGACCACCCCATCAGTACTTCATTGACACTTCCAAAAATACTGAATATTGAAAACTTCCTAAGCAAATACTCTCAATGTTTTATTATTATTATTATTATTATTATTATTACTTGCATAACTACTTCACTTCATTGTACTGATGGGGTGGTCATAATAATCTGGCCACTCAGTGTATAACATCATATAACTTTAAAGTGTTCAATATGTTGATTTGATACACTTATATATTGCAAAATATTTACCTATAATTTTAGCTAATGCCTCTATCATATCACATAATTACACTTTCTATTTTGTGGTGAGAACATTTAACACCTCCTCACTTTGCAACTTTCAAGTATATAATATAGTGTTAGCTGAAATCCCTGTGTTGTACGTACAGCCCCAGGCCACATCCTTGCCAATACTTGTTATCTCTTGATTTTTTGGTGATAGCCATTCTAACAGATGTGTGGTGATAGCTCATGATAGTTTTGATTTGCATTTCCCTGATGATTAAAGATACTGAGTTACTTATCATGTACCTGTTGGCCATCTGTATGTCTTTGGAAAAATATTTACCCAGTTCCTCTGCCCATTTTTTGCTATCAAGTTGTATAAGCTCTTTATATATTTTGGATATTAACTTCTTATCAGATATAGGATTTGCAAATATTTTTTCCTATTCCATAGATTGCCTTTTCATTTTCTGATGTTTTCAATTAAAAATGAGCAGAGAAACTGAAAGCTTTTAAGTTTGATGTAGTCCCACTTGTTTAATTTTTGCTTTTGTTGCCTTTGCTTTTGATGTCATTAATTGCGGGAAAATAAAAAGGCCTGAATTTCAAATGTTTTCCTCATAACATTTGCCTTTGTGGAAGAGAACTAGATTTTTTTCTTCCACATCAATTACTTGGATAAACTTGAATAAATAAGAAGTTTTCCCAGTACAGCATATATGTATATATACTAGATATAATATTTGGCTACTGATATTGCAATACCAATCACTACAAAAAATGGTTATAATTTATGTTTGGTTTTGCCGTCAGAAGTGTTCCTCAAAGATTCTAAAAAAGGAAAAGGCCTGGAAACAATTTCAGAATAAACTATATATTATGAATGTCATTACTAATGGTGAGAATGCAAAACTAATTGAGTTGTTAAGACACGGCTCTGTCCTTTTATGGCCAAAGTGTAAAACTTTGTGGGGCTTCACCAGATGGACATGAGCCCCATTACTGCGCACATTAGAGATGAGACATTTCTTTCCGCTCACACACAGCACCTGCAGAGGCCCAGCAGAGGCCTTGTGTCGTTTATCTGCGGGGACTCCCTCTTCACAGAACAGCTGCTTGACATGGAGCCCAAAATGTGGCTCCCTTGTGTTTTGAAAAAGATGGTGTCTCCACAGAACAGACAGACACACAACAATGGGGGCTTTGGCTTGGAGCTGCTCTGGCCGAGTGACAGGTTTTCACTGGTGAAAAACGGATCTACACAACCTGCTCTGTATCACAAGCTCAGAAAACCCTGCGATGCGTAGGTTGACATCCTGCCTAGTTCTTACTTCAGCTTCAATGGAAAACATGACACTCAAAGCAGTTCTGTTTTTATTGACCAAATTGAGATTTTCCATCCTCTGTCTCTCCTCCCTTTTTCCTTCCAAGGATAAATTTATGTCGTTTCTCAGTGATTTATGCTGTTGCATGGTCTACAGTGCTGTTTTACATAGATATTTCAATAGATGCAACGTTTTATTTTGATGATCTCAGGATGAGAAATCGGCTCTCGTGGAGCTGAGAGGATTTAATTTAATATCCAGAATGACCTAGTCAAGTTGAGACGACTTCATGGATTTCATGAGTAGGGGTTTCAAACCTTTCTTTTAAACCAGTGCATTGAGCTCTTTGGGAAAGCATTAAGGAAGTGGAAAGCTTTATGGTTCATACTAATTTTGTTCATAATGTCTTATTCCTACTTTTAAAAAAAACATGGAGAGGATATCTATGAAAAGGCATAAACTTTTTTTTTTTTAGATAGACTTCTATACCCATCAGTAAAGCTTAAATGACCTGTATTTAGACTCTAGGGTTGTCAGATAATATATAGAAAGTGTATGTGCTCCATGTGAGTGACGATGGTGCTTATGTAGGTGGGTTCTGACTTACGGCAAAAATCTCATTATGTAGCGCGGTAGGAACGGATCTCCGACGTAACCCAAGGACCTACTATAAATACAATTTAAATTTTCCCACTCACTAATTGACATATTTGTTGAATCTACCAAAGTGTTAACTACTATGACATTGATTCTTTTTCTGTCTGTCTTTGTCTCTGTTTCCATTCCATTTCTCTTTCTCTCTCCCCCCTGATTTACATTTGAAGCTAATGAATGCACCCAATTCATTTTGCACTGTTGGTCCCAGACAAATGATCTCCCAACTAGTTCTAACCTTTTATTCATAGGCACGTTGTTGTCTGAAGAAGCATGTCGAATTACCATGTGTAACAGAGATGTGGCAAGGGGCAAACATGTGATTTATAATGGTGTATTTTTTATGGTTTAATATTCAGCAATGCCTTCAAAAAAAAGATGTGCAGTATAATCAAGACTTTGGTTTCTATACTCTTGTGGTAAACAAAAGCTTGGATTTAATGTTTGTAATCTGGGACACAAGGAGAGCAAGTAGAGAAATCTCTCTCTACCTAATCTAGTGCTGTGCTTTAAACTTTGCGATACATGCATGTATAACGCATGCATACATGTGTGTGCATGTACAGATATACATAGTAATTGCCTCCATGGGCAGTTTGTGACTTCAGATAGGAGATGTTCAGGAGGACTGTGTTCTTTAAGGGTTTCAGTACTGATGGTCATAGCACAATCAGTCACATAACTTTCTTTGAGACTGGAGGGTTGAAGAGGAAAAGTAGAGAACTTCATAGTCAATTCTGTCAGGTGACCGCTGCTATCGTTCCCCTGCTGCCTTCTCTCCGTTTCATCTGCTGTTTCCTGCGAGTGTGTTATTTTCGTTTTCATTGATTCATACTTGAGTTGGATTTTCTTGCTTCAGGATTGCCTCTATTGACACCTGCCTTACATGCGGGCGTCCTCCTTTACGGCTGTGTCTGGCTATCAGTGGATTGTGATAAAACTGAAGGCTATGTGCAGGGAAGTGGACACTCTCTCTCAGGGGGTCTCATGAAAGGATTTGTGCAGATTATCACAAATTTCCAGGCAGTGAGGGTTAATGCCTGTAGTTTATGGGCAACCTAACAGGCTCTCATTCCTGAAGGCACAGAATAGGGAACAGCCTGGTCATGCTTTAACAAAAACCTTGTATAACACCCTTTGGTCCTATGAGTAGTGCCTGACTTTAGTTAGTCTTGAATACCAAATAGCTAAATATGTCCCCAAACTTCTGACATGAGGATGGGACAATAATTCTACATTCTCTTCAGTTGACAGTATATCCAGGAGCCAAAACACTGCATGGAACGTCAGGCACTGAGGTTTAGGTTTCCAGCTTGCACACTAGTAAATGATGGTGTTGGGGAATGGCTCAGGGCTCTGATTACTCACTGATTATAAGAAAGAATGAGCATCACACAGACATTTACTGAGTACCCAGAAGTCATATAGTATGAATGCAATGGGTTTTATAGCATCTAGACATGGTCACTAGTCTTCCAAATATACTCTTAGTGGGGAGACGAGGCAGACCACTAGAGAATTGGAACACTGTAAATAGGTACTTAAGAGCTCCCATTAGTTGAAATCAAGTGAAGCCTTTAAGGTCAGGGATAATTTATATTGCTGTCACAAACTCTAGCTCATAAAATGAGCCCTATTTTTTAAAATCATTTTTTATTTTTCAATTACAGTTGACATAAAATATTATATTAGTTTCAGGTGTACACCCTGGTGATTAGGCATTATGTAATTTACTAAGTGATCATCCCAATAAATCCTGCACCTATGTGACACCATACATAGTTATTAGAATATTATTAACTATATTCCCTATGATGTACTTTACGCCCCCCCCCGCCACACACCCCATGACTATTCAGTAACAACCAATTTGTATTTCTCAATTCCTTCACTTTTTTCACCCATACTCCCAACCCCCTCCCATCTGGCAACATTAAAAATGTTGTCTGTATCTATGAGTCTGTTTCTGTTCTGCTTGTTTGTTTATTTTGTTTCTTAGATTCAATCATTTATAGATATGTATTTATTACCATTTTATTTTTCACATTTTTAATTTTTTTTCCTTAAAGAATACCCTTTAACATTTCCTGTAATACTGGTTTGGTGGTAATGACTCCTTTAACTTTTTTTTTTTTTTGTCTGGGAAGCTCTTTCTATGTCCTTTGATTCCAAGTGATAGCTTTGCTGGGTAGAGTAATCTTGGTTGTAGGTCCTTATTTTTCATCCCTTTTAATATTTCCTTCTAGCCTGCAAAGTTTCTGTAGAGAAATCAGCTTATAGTAGAATGAGAGCTCCCTTGTAGGTAACTAATTGCTTTTCTCTTGCTGCTTTTAAGATTTTTCTTTGTTTTTAAGCTTTTGCATTTTAATTATGACATGGCTTGGTGTGGGCCTCTTTGGGTTCATCTTGCTAAGGACTCTTTGCACTTCCTGGACTTGATGTCCGTTTCCTGCACCAGGTTAGGGAAGTTTTCTGTCATTATTTTTTCAAATGGTTTTCAATTTCTTGCTCTCTCTCTTCTCCAGTGTGCAGGCCAACTTAGCAGTGACTAAGTGAATCCACAGGGAGAAATGGAGCTCCAGAATAAGGGCTGTGAAACTCAGCGTGCATCAGCATCACCTGGAACACCTCACTCAGCTCTCAGGTCTCCACCCCAGGGTTTCGGATCCTGGAGGCCTAGAGTTAGGGCCCATAATGTGCATTCCCAACAAGTTCCCAGTGACACTGATGTTGCCTCTCTGAGGACCACCTCTGGAGGACTACGTTAAAATTGATAAAGGAAGAAAATGGAAAAAATACTTTTATGCTAGAGTGTTCTCTTGCTTTCTTTCTGAAAAACAGTGAATAAAGAAGGACTAAATGTCCAACTTATGAAAATAATTTATCATTCTTTTAAGGCAATATTGATAGGGCAGGGGAATCTCAAAAGTTTTGGTGGGAACTCACAAGCCAGAACTGTATCATCCATGGCCTGTGCTTATTTATTCTAAAGTGTTTCATTTTTTTCTTCTTTTCAACTAACTTTTATTATACTGGTGTATTTTAAGGAAAATTATAGACATTGTGACATTCTACCTCCTTAAGTAGTTTAGTAATGTATACGTAACAAATTTATCTATGTAACCAAAATAGCATTATTATACCTAAGAAAGTTAATAATTACTAATCACCATCTAATACTTATTCCATATTCAAATTTCTTAAAATTATCCCTAAAATGTCCTTTTCAGTTTGTTTGTCCATACCAGGATTTAATCCAGGTTAATAACATTGCAGTTGGGGGTTATGTTGTTTAAACTATTTTAATTTAGAATAATTTTGTTTCATGATTCTGACTTGACAAAAAGAGAGAGTTATTTATCCTGTAGAATATCTCCTTTTTCTGGATTTGTTTTGCATGCTTATGGAAAGGTTTAATTAGATCACATTAAATATTTTGGTAGGAGTACGTACTAACTGATGTCATGTACTCCATACTGTACTACATCAGGGAACACACAATATCTGTGCATTGCTTTGACTGTGTATGTTAATGACTTCCTGATCATCGTCTTTGATATTAGATTGCTTCTTGCTACCAGAAAATAATCCATATGCTGTTACTTTGGTACAGTACTACACAAATGTCTGATTCCTCCATACATTTTTACCTCAGGGATTTAATACCACTTGATAATTCTTGCCTAAGTCAATAATTTCATTAAAGTTTGCAAAGTGGTAATTTATTAATTTTATCACTCCTTCTACATATATTAGCTGGCATTCTTTTTAAAATGAGAGCTTTTGCTTATAACTGAGACGTTTGGTCACTATTATGAAGCATTTTCTACTAAAAAGCTCAACCTTTCCCACAATTTACCAATTTTCAAAGCAAGTAAGTAATTGGTTTAATTAATTGTTTCAAATGTTGACAAGTCAGATATTATAGCTTTCTCTGTATAAGTATCAATAAGGACACATAGATTTTCACAAATTAAATGTGATTCAGTTGCCTACAATTACTCTGAAAATGTGTTCATATGACAGGGGTAAGTTGTAAAGAAGCAATGAGCTTAAGACCAAAGGACAATTCATTCTGACAGGAAATAGATGCCCACACTGCCAAGAAAACTCGAGACCTCTGATATTCTTGCTAGCCATTTCTGAGTAAAACATTCATAGGAGACACACCCAACCAGTGAAGTACTAACAAGAGAGAGGACATACCATTTGACTTGAGAGGAATTCATTTCAACATGGCTTAATAAAGCCAGTCCAGATTGGAGAAGAATGGCCACTAATTTTTTATTAATAGAAGTAGTAAAAGAAGAAAAGTGAGGATAATAAGAATGCTCTACGGGGGGTATAATCTTTGCAATGTGTCGGTATGAGCCTATTTTGGGAATGGTGATGGTGGAAGAAATGCTGTTCTTTATTGTATTTAAAACCACGCTGAGCTTGCAAAGGGAAAACAGACCAAAGTCATTAGATAAATGTAGCAAGCCAGTTAAATGTAAACATAAGGGGAATGATTTATATGGAAGTCTTCAGCAATTTTTCTATCTCATGAAGTGTATTTGAAAAACAAAAAAACAAAAACCACCCAGTACTGCAGAATTAGAAACCATTTTTGTTACCTCAGGTTGAAATAAAAGTAGGTGCCAAATTATTTTGGTAAGGTTGCTGGTGATAGTCATAGTCACAGGTTTTAACTGTGTAGGACCAAGTAATTGAATTTCTAGCAGATATTTTTAGAATCATTTCACACTTTCCTTTTTTACAAATCTCAGTCAAAGGAACAAAATGTCTTTGATTTCTGTGCTCTGATTGTCTTAAGAAAATTACCATCGGGATTTGTTGATGTAAAAGATAGAGTCCTTTCTCTTCCCCCTCCTCCTTTGCTAAAGACCAGGTACTATACCCTAGAAAGCCACATAGAGGTCATGACTGGGTGAACTTTCAACAGCAAATGCCATTAGCTTGGGTCGTATGCACCTTTCCTAATACATCTGGCCCTAGATTGCTCCTGCTGGGTTGACCTCAAACCCAAGCCACTTTAACATCTGCTAATATTCTCATGTCCATTCTCTAGTTCTGGAATGTGTTACTAGTGTTCCAGAAATTTACGCAAAAGTAACATCCTGAGAATTTTCCAGGTTGAACTTTCTGGACACACAAAGTCCTTGGGTGGAAAGTTGTTAGTGTGTCAAAATTGACAGAAAATGGTATCTTGCAGAAGAATAGTAAAGATAGCATTATTTCTTATTCCAGAAACATTTACTGAGTATTTACTATGTATCATGAAGAAATAGCTCTTTCAATTAAATACGGTACCTATTCCCTATTAATTGTGTTATTCACAGATCATGACTCATCAAAGCAATTAACTCTAAAACTAAAGATGGAAAGATGCTTTTGCCCTGTGGGTAGTTTTCAATTTAACCGTCATTACATTCAAACAATTAAAGAGAAAAGGTTCCAAAATCCTGCAAAATCTTAGCTTATTGTCAGTTAGATAGGCCTTTTGAATGTTTGTGTCACTCATTCTTAATGACTCACAGATTATGATATTGCAAAATTTCATTATAATAACCCATTGATTCATGTAGCTCTTTGCTAAATTCAGTTCCATGCGAATACTTTATCTTTAATCCCAGGTTCAAATTTGCCTTTGAGATAATTTATCTTTGATTTAAAGCCAAGAGAAAAAGAAAATGGAAGACACTTTGCACCATTGTGGATCCTTGGGTACAGTGAACATTGTAATTAAATTGGTAATTCCAAGAACCCTGCAGTTGTTTTAAGAACAATTTTTTTTTCAGGTTTATAAAAATATAATAATAAAAATACTGTCTCTTGTAAGGCTTCTGAAATCAATTAGTTGTATCTTACAGCCAATAAAGTCTTTTGCTAGAGGTTTTGATGTGTGAGTTATGCCAACTTCAAAAGGAAATTTGTGTAGTGGGATGAAATATAATTTTAAAAATTTTAATTCTGTTTCCATTCAGAACCAGAGGCAATTGTACTTAATATTCTCTGCACTGGCAAAGTCTTCAGATGTAGATAACCATGACTGCTAAAAATGAGGAAGTTTAAATTGAGAGTTAGAGTTGTACAGGGTTTCTTGGGCAAAGGCTGTGATTCCCCGAATTCTTGTTCGTTCATTAAAAAAAGAAAAAGTTTCAGTATTTTCTAAAACTTGCTAAAAAACAATATATTGTAAATGAAAGTATCATTTTATCTGATTATATTATATTTGTACAGAAAGTTTGAGATAATTTGCAAGGTATTAGATACAGGGGAGAATTAGTCACAATATCTTCCAGACACTTCCAGGGATTGCATGGGCCCTATAAGTGTCTACTAGGAAGGTCTCCTCACCCTACTGCAGAGACAAGGAAATGCAGTGATGTCTGCCACAAGGGCAACTTCACTGTCCCAGGCACTTGTTTACGACTTTCCAAAAGACTCATCTGGCTCCCGATCTTCCCCATTCCCTAGCACCTGAGACACAGTGGGATATTCATTCTTTCTTTTTCCAGTCTTTAGTCTAATGCGAGGGAAAGATGCTCAGTGTCCCTTACAAGGAGATGGTGCTCTGCCCTATATCTGCAGGAGCGCAGCTCAGAGCATACAGCTGGAGAAGACATTATGGCCTCAGGACAGGAGCCCAGCCCAAGATGGAACAAGCCCGGGAGTCACCGAATACAGGCTTGAGAAGGTCTTTTTCATTTAGGAATTTACTAGTCCCTCCCCCACAGCACTTTCCCTGTGCGGTTGTGCAGTCCATTTGACTTCCCTTAGCTCTGTTACATTTTTGAAGCCACTGTAAGAAAATCTCTGTATCTGTCATTAGTGTCTCCTCATTGAGAATTAGATGATTCTGCAGATGCATTTGTGCAGCAAGTGCAAGGGCCCCAGCCTGTATTTGAACAGTGGAAAGGAGGTGGAAAATAGCAACCAGGTTGGGTAGGGTCTTACCTAGGCAACTGTAATGAAAACCTTGGCTTTTACCCATAATGTAAGATGTCATTGGATGCTTTTGAACAGAGAAGTGTACACTTGAACTTACTTCTCAAGGATGACTCTAGCTGCTGTGTCAAATGTGGATCAACAGGGGCCATGGGCAGAAGCTGGGCGGAAGTTATGTAATAACACTGATAGGATGTGCTGGGGGTTTAGAGCAGGCTGGCAATAGCAGAGGCGGTGAGAACTATTCAGATTTATAACATATTGTGAAAGTAGAGCAGATGTAGTCTGCTAAAGGATTAGATGTAGGGTGTGAGATAAAGGGGTATACTCAAAAGTAACATCAAGGTTTTTGGCCTGAGCAACCAGAAGGATGGAATTGTGGTTTACTGAGGTGGAGAGAGACCTGAATTAGAATTCCTGTTTGTCACTTACTCAGAGTGTGACTTTGGGTACTCAGTTTAGCTACTCTGTGCCCCCACCCCGTTTTCACTTGTAAAACAGGATAACCTTATCTACTTCAAGATTGATATGAGAATTAGAGATAATGTATTAAAAGCTCTTGCATGGTTCCTGACACTGGTGAGCACTAATAACTGACCGGAACTCTTATCATTACCATCCCTTGGGAACAAAAGAACAGTCTGGGTTTCCCTCCGCTGTGGGCCTTCAGATATTGGAGATAACTTACATTTTTTCTCTGAGTCTTCTCAGATTGGGTCCCATAGTCTCTCCTTGTTGGGGTTGGCTGGTTTCTACGACTTTCCTTGGTACACATAGGTTTGAATCATTCTCCTGTTTTATATAAGAAATGGAGAAGAGTTAGAGAAGGACTTTTTTCATTTTTCAATAGTGGGCTAAATGATCAGAAGCTCATGTGTGAACTTCTGTGTTCAGCTTGTATTCTCTCTCCTTCCCCCCACCCATAACAATTGTGAACAGAGAAGCTTTATTTTGGATGCGGTTGATACAAACATGAGTGAAAATAATGGAAATCATTATTTCCTTTTTTTTTTTTTGTCAGTAATCCTTTTTCATATCCCAGGGCCATTATGCAATTTTAGTGCAACTAAACTTTAACACCTCCAAGTTATAAAATCAATTCCAGCCAGCCACAATTATAATTACTTGTGGTTCTGAGCATGCCACTTTGTTCCTCAATGGCTGCCATTTATAAAAAGGCCAGTGGCCTTTCAGTCCTGTGAGCTGGCTATGTAGGCAAAAGTTCTAGAAAGGACGAACATATCAGATGAGCTTTATTTGGTTCAGTACTGTGTGTTGAAAGCCAGATGATTGGAGTAAAAGCCTAAATACAAAAGGATATATGAAAGACTATAATTGGTCTTCAATTTTTAAAATTATTTATTATTATTATTTGAGAGAGAGGGAGAGAGAGAACCAAATAGTTTCTTTAAGTACTGCCTAGCACTAATATTTTATGTTCTATTTCCTTCCTCCTGGTGCCTTCACATAGCACAATAAACATGAATGTTAACATTCCACCCTCCAAGGTGGAGATTATAGCTTTCTGAAACTTTTCATGGATAACCAAGCCATGGGTTACACTGTACTAGCAGACAGGCTCAGCCTCAATTTTAAGCTTTTTGGCAAAGCAAAGCAAGGTATTAAAAGTCAATACGTGGAGAAAACAACCTATAGGTTGTCTTTAATACAGGTTGGTTCCTTATAGTCAGCTATAATTTCAATGTTCTTCATCCAGAAAATAAAGTTTTACTAATTTATCTAAACAATTTAATAAACTTGATGATGCTTCTAAATCATTCAGCACAATGCTTGAAATATAGTGCACATTCAACAGGTTTTAAATAGCAGCAATGGTACTATTTTAATTTTTTATGTGTCTTTCTGATGCAGTGCTACTCTGTATTCACTGTGACTGGCCAGTCTATTAGGCCCCTCAAAATGCACAGCAACACTGACTTAACTTGTTAATAAACTGGAACTTCACACCTGCTCCCAGTGGTCCCCAGGAGGCCCTGGGAAGCAGAAACACATCTGAAATGGCCCAGGGATTGCTGGCTTTTTAAAAAATCCTCAGCTTTCATGTTGGTCACACATATATTCACACTCCCAAATGAAATATTTGTGCAAGAGCAAAGAGGGTGAGTGAAGCTGGCAGCTTGGCTCACAGATACTTTTATGCTTTTCGCCCCCTCCCCAGAATTTCTATTTAAATCCAGAATGGCATTCATTTGTGACTTTGTCTATATATTAGTAGTGAAATGCTGAGTGCAGACCCAGCAATTTTAAGTGACTTGGTAGGGTGGTGGGGTGGCTTGGTAGTAAATGACTGGCCTGAGGGCTGGGGAGCAGGTATATGCACTCATCCAGCCCATGTATACACTGGGCATATGCCCTGGTGCCTGTTAGCTGACTCACAACACTTTCTCTTGATGTTGCTTTCTTTATGGTATAGATTAAGATTTATGTTTGTCACTAAGAATTTATTGCTCTGTATTTGAAATTATTTTACTCATTATGAATAAATATATTTGTATAGCCTATACATAAGCCTTTAAAATTATATTCTAACAATGTTATAGAGGAATCTAAAAGAATATTCTAAAGTAATGCCTAGGAATTAGACAAGTATAAACTATTATTAATTCTTCATTTTATGTGAATATAGAAATTCATATAAAATACATATATATAAATGCACTTGTGTATATATGTATGTCATCTTTCTTCCGCAGGAAGTGGCTAGGAGTTTTCATCAGCTTTCATTTTACTGTCTTGCTATGATGACCACAAATCTATTTTCCCACCAGAATATAATATTCATGAAGAAACAGAAGGGGTGAAATACTGCCATTTTAAATAACATGGATGGTCCTTGAGAATATTATGCTAAATGGAATAAGTTAGTCAGAAAGAGCAAAGAACCATATGATTTCACTCATATGTGGGATATAAAACTGAAACTTGTGGACACAAATAGCAGTGTGGTGGTTGCCAGAGGAAAGGGGGTGGAGGGGACCCTAATATATGGTGATGGAAGATTTGACTTTGGGTAGTGGGCACACAGTGCAATATACAAATCTTATAACATAGAAACCCACATCTGAAACCTGCATGATTATATTAACCAATGTGACCCCAATCCTATATAATAAAAGCCTAATATGCTAAGTGTCTGACCATTTAACCAGTCACTATGATGCACACTGACCACCAGGGGGCAGACGCTCTGACCAGTAGGTTAGCTTGCTGCTGGGGTCTGGCTGATCAGGAATGGGTGAGATGGGCCGGACACACCCTGGAGCCTTCCCTCAGTCCCTCCAGTGGGGTCCCGTGGCCTGGCCTGCTCCCTCTCATAATCCGGGACCCCTCGGGAGATGTCGGAGAGCTGGTTTCAGCCTGATTCCTGCAGGTCAGGCTGAGGGATCTCACCGGTGCACAGATCCCTGCACCGAGCCTCTAGTAAATTAATAAAAAAGAAGAAACTTGCTCATTCGTTTTCCAGAGCCTCTAAGAGCATGTATTAAATACTGTATTTGAGTATAGAATAAACCTAAGTATTAGACACTCAACATGGGATGAAGAAAAACTGCTTTTAAAGGACAATTGAGACACTTGGACAATGTTCTTACATTTGAATGTGCGTTAAAAAAGAACAGGGAGTTTGTAAAAAAACCACACACACATACACAGAACAACAACTCAGACTCTTAGTAGATGCTCAAAGATTTTGGCTCAGTCAATTTTAAGTAGAGCCAGGATTTTATCAAGCAGCCCTCCCACGTCCCACCCCCACCTTCCCACAAATAATTCTAAAATAGGTGGTCTGTTGAACCCACGTTAGAAACACTGCCCTAGAATCTTCTTTTGATTTAAATGTCCCGAAGGACTAATATTCTAAACTTAGTTGACTTTGTTTCCCTCCCCATTTCAATTTGCACTACCTTTCTTCACTAAAAGTACTAATGGAAGGTCTTCTAGGCTTCGTTCGCCTCTTTATCCCCTAGATTAGAAACACAGGATTTGGCCACCAATCATAAAAAGAGCCTCCCCTTTTTGGACAAAAGATTAAGAGGACCTGGGGCTGACTGACATCAGGAAATGAGACCAGGACCTAACACGATTGGCCAGGTTTGGCAGAGAGAACTAGTAAATCTGCCTGGAAACAGCGAAGGGAGAGGAAATGAGATTTGAATTAAGAGCAGAAGAGGACAGGAATTGGTGGAGACAGAGCTGGAGTGCGTGTTTAACAGAGGCACTCAGGAGGGTCTAGTGACAGAACAATGAAAGGAGAAGCCGCCAGTTCAGGGGTGTCAGGTGGAGGCCAACAAGGGAAGCTGTGCCTTGAGCTTAGTGTATTGTACCTGAGCTTCAGCCAGAAAGGATCTGGCCCCCTCAGGAATTAGAAATAAGGGAAGTCGTTGGGCTAGCTGAGTATGAAACAGGCTGGAACTAAAAAACAGGCTTGCGAATTGTAATTTGCCAACTTGAGCTCTATGACTAAGCTAGGTATTTATAAGTGATCTGCCTGTGGGTACTTTAGGCTCTGAAATATTTTACCCTTTAGAAGAGAACTGTTTTTATTTTTTTTTAATTACTTATTTTTACTTTAAAATGGCTGGTTGACACAGAAAAAGGTATAGAGCAAGAACATGGAGACAAGATTGTTGGAGGCAAGGTTGTGATTGAAAGGTTGCCTTACAAAAAAAAAAATAATAATAATAACTCTCCTTTGACCTTGGGAGTGAAACTGTTAAGTAGTGAGCAGGGAAATGTTGTGTGTGTGCCTCAGGTAGTTTAGCACGTAGCTCTCAAGAAGTTCTAATTGAGCAGCTGAATGGATAGATGGGGACTTCAGGACACTCTAGCCTAGCGCAGTGATGAATATCCAAGATCACTTTTCAAAATGCACTTGTATTTCCTGCTCATTCCATTCACAACTTAAATAGTCCAGATGATTTCAGTAGCTGTGTGAAATTGCATAAGAAATTTAATTTCTCCATATGTATGACTGCTTTTCTTTTCTCATTCTAGAGAAAAGCATTGTCTTTACAATGAATAGAAATTAACATCCATACAAGGATACATTCTAGTTCGAGAATTCAATGTCCAAATAGATTCTAAATATAAAAGAAAGGCTCTTGTTAAGAAAAAATGTCCTAGTAGAAGATGTGATAGCCAAGAATTCTTGCCCACGAGGGCTTGTAGTCAAGCAAAAGCAAGATAAATTACAAACTTTGTTGTGGCTCTAGAGTCTAGAACCGAGAATGAAAGTTGGTCTGCATAACAGTCTTAATGAGTAAAAAGAGAAAATCTCTTGGAATAGAATACTAAATAAGAAACTGGAAAAACACATGGAATGAATGTGCATGTCTCCGGTGGGCGCACTTATGAGAACAGCGCCTGTAGGGGGTGATAGGTCAAGCAAATACAATACAACCCCCCAAGCAAGTGCACATCTGTGTGACTTGAGGATTGAAAACAACATATTGGTGTCCTAGAGGAGATTAAATATATTCAGCATCTCCCCATTCCCTTTTACAACTAGTTTTAAGCACAATCTCTCTTCATTTATTGAGCAAATCATTATTGTTCTCTGCCAGGCACTGTTAATGTGAAAAGGAAGACATATTAGACAGGATTCCTGCCTTCAAGGAGCTCAAAAGTAGAAAGCTATGTTATGAGGTGGAAAGTTTGAGGGGCTTTGCTAAAGTTCAGACAGGTGGTAGAGAGTTCACTGGAGGCTATACCATATCTAGCCAGGAAGTTGGCAAGGGCTTCCTGAACAAGGTGTGGGACTTCAAATGGACCTGAGGAAAGATGGAATTAGACAATCCAAGTTTGGAGAGCTGGTGTGAGTTCTAGATTGAGAGATTCCAACAGGATTGAAGGCAATGAAACAGACAGTAACAGGTCATATTGGGGGCTAACCAATGAGTGATCTGGCTTGCTTGAACCAAATGGATTGAAGAAAAGGCACAGTTGGAAATATGTGAATGAATAAATTGAGTAATGAATAACATTTGATTATTTACTTAGTCTAGAGAATTGATGAGCAATAGAACCAGGGGAGGGAATATCCTGAAGTGAATTTTGTAAAAGGATTGCCAAGTTTTTCTCTGTAGCCTGAGAATTGCAAACTGAACTGTCTAAGAGAGTCTGGCAAGTAATGTAGATGAGTTCACTGATCCAGGTGTAGGAAAAACAGCAACTGAAGGGAGATGATAAATGCCAGCAAACCTTTGGCCTGCATATCAGGAGGTGATAAAGACTGGGATTAAATGTGGCCAAGTGGACAGAACACATTACTTATGAAGAAGGCAGCTGCTATGCAGCTCCAGACAATTGTTGCCTTGTAGAATTTGAAGTCCAGTATGGCCAAATAGTCAAGAGGAACTAGAACCTCAAATTTTATGTTGGCAACAAATTCAAATATTTTAAAAGCACACAAATCGGTGGGCCTCAGCATTGTGTGAACCAAGCAAAATATGTCTGCAGGCAGTTAGTTTGATACCTCTGAGGACTTCTTAGGAGCCCTTGAAGAAAGGTGGCATAGGGAAAGGGCTTACATAAAAAAAAAAAACTCCAAGCTCGACATTGCTAAGAATAGCAGGAATAGCAAAGAGCCAAGTGGAAAAACCAGAGCTTCTTTGATTATTTGTTCAATGTCTGCCTCAGCAGACTGTAAACACCTTGAGAGTGCAGACCTTCCCTGTTTTGCTCCCCACACCTAGCACAGTGCCCAACATAACATGGACAAGAAATAAACATTTATTGAATGGACATTTTTCTTAGAAATGTATTCTTAAGGCTAACGAGAAGTGCTAGATTTCCTTTTATTCTTAACTTTAGATGAGGGAGGATTATATTGATGTGTAAATAGTAATATTGACTTGTAATTGTATCACATCAGTGTTATTAATAGCTATCCCTTTTGCTTTCAGCAGAATTTTGCCATATACATTATTACAAAATCCTTAGAATTTATAGCCTATGTGGATTCTATGAAATCATTGTGATCATGATATTCCTCTAACTGAAAGGCTTCAGTGACTTTCCTTTATCTGCCAAAGAAAGAATAAGCTCAACATGATCCCAAATTACTTCCATGATATGGTTCTTGAATGTTTCCTTTGATATGGTTCTTTTTCTGTTTCCCAATCTTGGGATAAGTGAGTAGGTCAGTGGTTTTTGATTGCTGAGAGCTACTTCAGAGAAGAATTCCTAGGGGACACCTGTTCATATTTGAGAGTGATCACAGAAAGACACTAGACACCAATATATAGGATCTGTTACCAGTTGTCCAAAGAATCATGTGAAATTAGGCAAAGGTTCATTATATGATTTAAAGTTACCATCCTTAGTACCAAGGTACTAATGTATATAAAGGTATAGGCCTAATAAATAAAAACACAAATTATTTTTTAAAGATTTATTAATACCCAAAGTTTTCTTCATCAAACACTCCCCCCGCCTCCTCATTTCCTGATTAAATTTTCTATTATGTTTGTGACTACTATAGGCGGTATTTACATAATGAAGAGAATGGCTGGAAACTTTAAAGAATAAAATTTGTTACATTTATTTTCTAGATGTTCTTTTACTTATTTTAGTCTGTGTTGGGGTATTGTGTCTCAAAGTGTACGGAGCACTTACATTAGAGTAACCTATGTTGAAAGTAGATTTCTGGAACATACCATAGGTATCTATACTAATAAAAGGGTAATATGCTAATCAGATCAGATGTCTTCCGGACACAGCCGCAGCAGCTGCCTGAGCTTCGGTCCTCGCAGCCTGCCAAGGCTCAGACAAGCCGTGGATGGCGGCTGCTGCTGTGAGGGCCCGGCTGAGGCTCAGGCAGCCATGGTGGCCGGCAATGGCGGCAGCAGCAGCGTAATGGGGGTGTCGCCTTCTCCTGATCATCCCGGTCGCCTCACGCAGAGAGAGACCAGAGGCAGCAGCAGTGAGGGGGTAATGGGGGCGGTGCCTTCCCCTGATCAGCCGATCACCTCCTACAGGGAGCGGGCCTAAGCCATCAGTAGGACATCCCCTTTGAGCTCCGGGACTGCGAGAGGGGGCAGGCCGGGCTGAGGGACGCCCCCTCCAGTGCACGAATTTTTGTGCACTGGGCCTCTATTATATTAAATATAAATTTCTTGGTGGAGAGAAGCTCAGGATTTTGCATTTTTATAAAGTTGCTCAAGTGATCTTGATGCATATGAAATTTAAGAACTATTCTTTGAGAGTATGTGGTCAACTTAGAAGTGGCACCATTTATTATCAGTGGGTGGTCCCCCTCTCTTCCTTTCCCTGTACTAGTGTGGAGCCAGCTCCACTAAAATGCTACCCCCTGAAGTTTGGCTAGGAAATATCAGTGCAAACACCTGCATACCAGATGGGCACATCTGTACAGCTTGTACTGCTGATCCAACTTTGGCACATGCCGTGCTCTACTTGCTTAATTCAGAGTGAACTGAAAGGATGATGAAGATTTTACACTGAAGTCATTCCAGAGTTCTTCTCCTTCCTTTTCTTGTTCTTTTCTCTTTACTTGCCTTGATTGGCAGTCACTTTCTTTTCATAACCAAGAATTGCAGGGTTACTGAATACCAATAAGTAAACAACTCATCTAGCTGAAGGCATCGCTTTGTGAATATAAGTAACTTTATACAGAAAGCCTCAAGAAGGTCATGTTGCCATTTACAGACACAGATTTTTAAAAAAATGAATCCAGTTTTCTATTAAAGCCATCTAACAATGTAAGGTTTATCAATGACTTAGTGTAAAAGTATGCTAGCTGCATTAAAATAGAATCTGAAGGCAAAATAATTACAATTGTTCTTTTTTTTCTAATGCAAGTGATCTAAGCATCAAATAGATGGTTAATCTCAACCACCAAAATGAGATACCAGTCAATGGTTACATAATCTTTAGCCGGGAAAGCATGAGACTTTCTTCTCTTTTTCTTCCTTTTTTCATCCATATTTCTCCTCGTATGTTCTTTTCCCACTGCTGGATCTAGAGAGAAGGATACTGCAGTGCCGTATGAAAGGAAATAGTTGTTGGAATCACAGGGAGCCAGGAAACACTCCATTAGAAATGGGTCAGAAGTCATAGCTCATGGGTAAAGAGAAGGGGAACTGGGTGAGCTTTATTTAGCCTTAAAGAAAAAACTGCCTGCTGTTTGAATACAAAGGGAAAATAAGAAGCTTCCAGAAGATTTTAAAAAAAAGAGCCTCATAAAACATTCTAAAAATTGGAATGATTACAACAGCAGCATAAATATATACATATATATGTATATAGAGATAAATAGATTCAGATAGGGTCATTCTGTTCAAAGCATTCTGCTAAGTATTTTGACTGTACTAGCTCACTGAACTTCATAAACACCCAACAAGGCAAAGTTCCCCTCATCTTATAGATGAGGAAACGGAGGCTTATGAAGGATAATTAACTTGTCTGAGGTTAATAGTGGCAGGGCCAGCATGTGAGTTCAGGTCATCTGGCTCCAGACTCCTTGCTCTTCGCCACTGCCCTGAGAGTGCTGGAAGAGCAGTGTGGGAAGCACTGGTTGCCAGGGGTTAGTGAATTCTGCTAAAGGAAGAGGGCCTGGAAACACCCTAAAGAGGGAGCAGCTTAACTGCTCATCTGGATTGGCAGAAAGAAAAGAAAACCTCTCCAATGATACCATCATATGGTTAAGCCTGCCCTTTGCTAAAAAGCGTGGAATTGGAACTAAACAAGAACAGTCAGATTATCTGCATGGTGTTGCTGAAGTGTGGTGGTAAAGTTTCGTGGCCAGAAGAATATGCTGAATAAAGCTGAGTAACCCTGAAAGACATCCACAAAGTCTATCTGCCATTAAAACTCAGCAGAATATGGTTGCAGTTCATCTCCCTTTCATGATAAACAGTGATGAAAATGCTGAGCTCTTGTCAGTCATTTGGAAAATGCCTCATAAGGATGCAGAGCCTGCCACTGACCTCTTGCCCCTCCAGTGGACCGCTGTCAAAGTCTCCTCCTTTGCAGAGCTCCTGCTATTCTTTCACTCCCTGCGTATCACCCTCTATGGTGAGTTGGCTCTGGGTCTGGAACTGTGGCAAAGGAGCAGACAAACTAAGTGTGCAGTTAGCCATCCTACTAACTGTGTTGCCTAAGCTGACTGCAGTTTTGACAACAGACAGCTACGGA
>NW_006284843.1:965831-972209 GCF_000327345.1 Myotis davidii | reverse complement strand
GGAATTTCCTGTTTGGCATCCTTTTATTCTTGCCACAGCAAAACCTTTCAGAAACCTCTCCTGTGTTTGCCAGGTATGGCCGGTTTCAGTAAAGCCCGGCTGCTACTTCAATTCCTTGAAGTTCCCGTCAAAGGGCTTTTTTATCTGCCCAACACGGATTGTGGAATATACATCTGCTCAGATCTGGCACACACGTGGTTTCATCTGGTTCTTTAGCTAGGGATGGGAATATCTTTCGGGAATATGCTTTAACGGTAATTTCAAGATGAGAAATAACACCCTTCTTTTTTCTCTTCCCAAATCTTCATCTGTCCCTTCTTTAACATTTACTCTAAGCCTTTTCCTCTTTCTTTTTCTATCCCCCCAAATATAAGAAATCACTATCTTGGAAAACGTTCTTTAAGGATGAGAATGAGGTTTCTTTAGTCACTTTAGTCATAAGAGTCATAAGAGTTTAGTATAAGAGTTATGACCAGGTCTGTTGAGTTCATCAGAAACTTTCAATAAAATAAATACAATCATTTTTATGTCACAGCAAGATATGAGAAATAAAGCTGTTCTTGGGACAGCATAAAACTCAGTGCTTCTTCACACGGTGGAGGTACTCAAGAAATATTATCTCCCTATCTCTGTTTTCTTTTTTTTGTGTGTCTTAAAACTCCTGAAGGAATTATACTGATTTGGTCCTTTATAAAGATAAACAACACATTGAGAACAGAATGGTTTTGAAATCTATATAATAAAAGGCTAATATGCAAATCAACAACCAGTCGCTATAATGTGCACTGACCACCAAGGGGCAAATGCTCAATGCAGGAGCTGCCCCCTGGTGGTCAGTGTGCTCTCAAAGGGGGAACACCACTCAGCCAGAAGCCGGGCTCACGGCTAGTGAGTGCAGCGGCAGTGGCGGGAGCCTCTCCTGCCTCCTCTGACTGCTGGCAGGGAGCAGGCCTAAGCCATCAGTTGGACATTTCTGAGAGCGCCTGGACTGTGAGAGAGCACAGGCCGGGCTGAGGGACCGCCCCCCCCCACCCCCCGCCAAGTGCACAAATTTTGTGCCCCGGGCCTCTAGTAATTACATAAAGTTTATCAGAGTTGACTTCAACAGGAGTATGTACAGAAGCTTGCAAACATAAATTTATGATTGCAGTGTGGTGCTGGGTTACCTGACATACCTCCTTATCAGAGCATTGGTGATCCTCATGGCCAGGCTACTGCACGAATAGCAAACAGGTTTTGTGTGGTGTTTGATCATGGAACTCAGTAAGGAGTAGTTTTCTCTGTCTTAGAAAAAGCCTCACAGAATATCTAAATGCTAAGCCTGAATCTCCATGTCGGAGGAAGAACTGATGGAAAGGGAGGGAAACAAAAAGGAAAAAGAACCCGGGCTTTGTATCACATTTCATGTCTGTTTCTGTGGTGGGAGCATACTTTCATGCCTGCCTCTCAAAACACAAGTGCTAAGGAGATCTATAAGCCAATCAGAGGTTCTTAGTTTGTTCTTTCTCATATCTCCATGGAGGCCAAACCAGAATCCAAATTTCTGAAATATGTGTTGTTCTTGAATGAAAGTAAAAAAATCCAACTCAAACTAGCTTGCTAAATGATTGGTGTATGTAATCTAGAGCAGGAGAAGCAGCCCCGCACGATACATAAACAAATGGGGATGGCTGTTGTTCCAATAAGCTTTTATTTACACAATCACTTGACAGGTCAGATTTGGTCCACAGGTTGTGATTTATGACCCCTGCTCCAGTCACACGGCATAGAGAAGCTATTACATCGGCCCCTTGTCCCCTACCCATGATAAAACTCTGGTAGTTCTGCTTTTGCAGTGGCCTGGTGACTCCATCATTGATCTAGCACAGAAATAGAGAACTGTATCTCAACTGTCACTTCAATTGCTGGCAAGTGCTATGGAACTGTGTTTAGAAGGATTCTGAGGCTGCATCTGGGCTAAGCAGCAAAGGATGTCATAATTAAATAGCAATGTTTAAAAAAGGCACGGAGGGAGATGCAGTAGCACATGTCACATTTTCGTTCTTCCTGCTTTAGAATACAGGATTGACAGGGCCTCATCTTCCTTCTCACGCTGAAAATGTTCCACCCTGGTGCCTCAGAAGGTTTTCCTAGCTTTTGTCTTTTCAAGAGCCTACCAATGATTCCAAATCGCCTAAGGTGTCCCCTAGTACAACTGCTCACTTTTCAGTTCTTTTTTTTTAGGTTTAGTACAGAAATGAGAAGATCACTTAAAATATTTCATCAGGTGGACTGAATCAGGATTTGAGAGCTAATCCATCTTCTGAAATACTCACATGAGAAATCTATTGCTTTTGGTATGATGGAATGTGGTAGCAACGCCGTACATTCTGATTTTGCATTTATGTTCACCTGTGATGTGCTCCCAGCAACCTTTCTATTTTTTTTCTTTCCTTTCCTGGAGAGGGCCAGAGCCTATTTGAAAGCCACCGGAGGACAGAACATGCCAAGTCAGCTGTTTTAGAATCCTGCCTACAGATGAGCAAGCACCACCTGCAGCTGTAAAACAAACGGTGCTTTTTGAAAATATCATCACTGGGAGGCAGGGGGCAGCTGTTAAGACTGAATTACCATTGCCCAGTGTCCAAAGAGAAGAAAATGTTAACCATTAGCTTCTCCAACCTGATATTTAATTACCTTAGAAAAGAAGAGAAATAAGAAATTTCTCTTCAGAACTCTTTATGAGTCATGCCCAGAGTTTCACAAAACAAGTTTATTGCATTTGTTTCAACAGTAGCTGTGTGAGCAGAGGGCACAGAAGTAAACCCATGACTCCTTTTAGTGGAGTTTAGCTTTAACCAGCTCTAATTTCAGTTATTTTATTGACCCTTTTATTAAACAGGAAATTAGAAATTTAAAAATATATTTTAAATCTTGTTGAATACTTTCTTGTGAATTAGATTGGAACCAAGAGAACGAGGTGTGAGAAAATGGGGGAAAGGATGAAGAGAGAAAATAAAGAGACAGAAGAGAAAAGAAGGTTCTTATCCTAGCCTGCCTTCAGTAAAATTTTTGCGAATTACCCGAAATTTTATGCAAAATATTGCACTTGCGGGTGTTTGTGTGTGTGCATGCACGCACCCATGTGAGGTATATTTTGGGGGTATTAGCCCTGCAGTTGAGAACCACTGTTCTATAGATTGAACCCTCACCTGGAGAGGGGAGACCGAATAAATGCTGGAATTGGCAGGTGCAGCCTAAGGCCTGGGAAAGAGGAGGGCAAAGGGGAAATAGACATTAACTAAAGAAAATGTTATATACTCCACAAGTGTGCCCAGGGTCAGCCCTGATCCTAGTTACTGAGTCTTAGTCCCGGAACCAAGGAGGAGCCATGGCAGCCGAGGCAGGTTTTCCTTGGGAATCGGTGACATCTGACTGCTTTCCTTCTTCCCTGTTGCTGAGAGAACAGCTGGTGCGCCCTGGCGAGCCCCGACAGTGAACGATGGCCCAAGGACAAGGCACCAGCTGACAGCCAGCTTGGCTGCAAATTAGAGTCTAACGGCAGAGTGGCTTCTGCTGCGAAGCGATTTGCATCAGAGCCCCCGACAACGTCCGTTCTGTAGGGCCGGCATTTGTGAGAGGAGGAAACCAGAAACAGTGCATGTCTGGATCATGTAGAAGATGATTCGCCAAAAGACGAGAAACAAAGACGACAGAAATTTTATAATATCTGGTTTTAGATTATGCTACAGAGAATACTCATTTTACACTTGCAGAAGTAGATCTATATCAAATTCACCTCCAGATGCTTGCTAGTTGCCCCTCCTTCTGTACTACTATAGTACCTTGCTCAAAACTCTATTAAAGAATCACATAAATGCATTACTTAGACATATATTTCATTAAATTGTGTCTGTACAATGCTTAGGTATATTTTCCCAAAGATCACATTACCATGGTTTTCACATTGACACTCTAGCATTCTAAGAATCTCACAATTCTTAGCTATGTAACCACTTCTTTAATTATTTTAAGAAATAATTAAATGTGCAAATGGCTAAACCTTGTGGAAGAACTCTGATAATGTGAAACATCAGAGGAGAGATCCAATAAGAGCTAAATGAAATTCTGTGATAATGAAGAGAGAAAATGGTGGGGGTAGGGGAGTAGTTGGTAAGAAAGCAGTTGAAAAGGGGAAAAAGAAAGAAACATGGTAGGATTCATGAAATAGTACTAAGAGTCACCACAGAGGAACATAACTGAGGAATGTGTTATAGCTATCCATAAGATAATACATTAGATTGGGTATAATATAAACATAGCAAATAAAAATATCTTATTAATGTAACTATGAAAATCTGCTAGAATGGCATATAGATACATGGTAAATTTTTATGATTGATATCTTCAGTGTGTCTCTTCCATCTGATAGTGAGTTTCATGGAGGTAGAGACTGTCTTATTCCTTTTGTAATTTCCAATGCTTGGCTCCACACTTGTCACTCAGAAAGCACTGGATACATTTTTCTTTTCAAAGAATGTCTGATATTTCTGGTCAGTCTCATCTTACCATAGTTCTTCAGTTGCTTAATGCAGAGTGAACTGAAAGGATGATGAAGATTTTACACTGAAGTCATTCCAGAGTTCTTCTCCTTCCTTTTTTTGTTCTTTTCCCTTTACTTGCCTTGATTGGCAGTCACTTTCTTTTTCATAACCAAGAATTGCAGGGTTACTGAATACCAATAAGTAAACAACTCATCTAGCTGAAGGCATCGCTTTGTGAATATAAGTAACTTTATACAGAAAGCCTCAAGAAGGTCTGTTGCCATTTACAGACACAGATTTTTTAAAAAATGAATCTAGTTTTCTATTAAAGCCATCTAACAATTTAAGGTTTATCAATGACTTAGTGTAAAAGTATGCTAGCTGCATTAAAATAGAATCTGAAGGCAAAATAATTACAATTTTTCTTTTTTTTCTAATGCAAGTGATCTAAGCATCAAATAGATAATCTCAACCACCAAAATGAGATACCAGTCAATGGTTACATAATCCTTGTGTTCAAGACTCATATCCTCGCCTAGATTACAGAAAGAACCATACTGCGAAGAAGGTAAATTTCTGTATTTTTTATGTTACTGAGGACACATTGGACACTCCCTAGGGAGGTACATTCCTGTAAAGCAGAGCATTCCTGGGAAGGAGGAGGAATCTAATGCCCAGGCCGAGAGATGCATATAGGACCCGAGAGCATGGCAGGTGATTGGAGATTGCTACCCAGAGGTTGCTCCAGAGTTTTGAGGTAGTTTCATCATTGGCAATGAGCTCATATCTGTGGAGCTTCCATTAAGCAGAGTCTGGGCTCTTTTGCTAAACTTCCCATTCATTTCCTATATCAGCAGCTGTAGTCTCAGAGTCTACATATCGAAATTAGATGGATTTCTTTTATGTGCAACAACCTTAAGCTTTTCTTTCTCTCGAAGGCATAAGTGAACAGCAGGTAAGTAAATAGTGGTATAGAGATCTAATAAGTTTTCTATTAGTAGAAAGCACTTTTTTACTGCCTAGCTTTCGGTAGAGAACTTAGAATAATAATAAAATTGTTTTTATATTTTCGTCTGGCATTAACTGATTTGATAGCATCTTTAGTACATGGAACCCAAACAATAATAATCTGGTCTACATATTGTGCTAACTTTTGAAGTTTTTTTTCCTATGGTTTTTTGAGGAATTCAGTTATACCAGTTGACCGATTAGTGTTCAGTCAAAAGAAAGAAAAAAATTTATTCCTATTTTTGTCAATTAAGAAAAAAAGCAAATTAAAACCCTGCAATAGAAATTCTAACCTTTCTGTGCTTGGGAATAAGAGAAACTTTACTTTCCTGAAGTTGTGGAATATTTTTGTTTAGTTGAGCAATGATGTAGCATTCTTTAACCTTGTTTTCCATAAAAAACATCTAATGGTCTATTGGAAGAATAAAAAAAGGCAAGATTCAAGACCTATCCTGGCCTGATAGGATTGTTCTGTGCGGTGGTGGCTTACTAATAGCTTTATTATTAAACCATGTAAGCAAAAGAAAGCACTACAGCTTGGAAAGAACTCAGACGGATCTGCTTTCAGCATGTAACTAAACCAGTGTGTAGAAACAAGTAATTAAAAGGACACAAAGCCCCTAATCAATTGCACACCGGTTATCTTTGATTGCTCTTGCAAAGGACAAATTACACACGAGCCTCTTGCAAGCCTGAAGAAAAAGAGGTTCTATTATCTTCATTCTGAAATCATTTCTCTGCAAAGACAAGGGCGTCCCTATTCCAGATCTCTTGGTTTAATTAAAAGGACACAAACATCAGATGATGTTGCAGCATATCGAATGTTTCACTGTCAGTGCAGTGGAGT
>NW_006284843.1:963462-965712 GCF_000327345.1 Myotis davidii | reverse complement strand
GGGGGTGGGGGCGGCTTGGAAGAATTTCTCTTCCATAAAGACGGGCCTTTTTCACTCCGGCCATCTGTTTTCTCATGGTGAAAAGCCCCATTGCTGGTCTCCTGGCATAGCTATGCATGTCTTTGTGCTTGAGGGACATTCAATCTTGCATCTGATACACGCTGATCTGTGACACTTCCTAACAAATGAGGCTTTGTTCAAACAAAGAGACTCCCTGATAGGAACTGTAAACTTGGAGCTTGATATCCTGCAGGAAAGGCAGGCTATGGCTGAGCTGGCACAGGAAATTCTCTCCGCAATGCAGCAGAGCTGAGGAGGTCACACCCCGTGCACACACGCTCTTTCAGATCTTCCCAGACCTCCTCTCCTCCCTGTTGTCCCTCAGATATGGCAGCCTGGAGTGCAGCTGCTTTCGGACCTGGCGACCCGTCTCCATTACAGGCCACAGCTCACTCTCAATAATGGCACTTATTCGTATAGTTTCTTCATTTCACAAAGCACTTTCACAATCATTAATTCATTTGATACAATAACCTCATAAGGTCCAGTCCAAATGTAATCATACCCAAGAGGACTATTTTGTAAATACTAATGCCAATTGCTGCTTGTCCCTCTTTTTCTCTTCCTATACTCTCCCTGTCTCTTTTCTTCTCCTCCCCAATTCATGACCTTGATTTCCCAACTTCAAAACCATTCATTCATCTTTTCACCATATGATATTTCCATGGTCCCTTACTACTTAGTCTTAGCCAGCAATTCCCAACCTATGGGTTGCGACCCCTTTGGTGGTCTAACGACCCTTTCACAGGGGTCGCCTAAGACCATCCTACATATCCCATATTTACATTACGATTCATAACAGTAGCAACATTACAGCTATGAAGTAGCAACGAAAATAATGTTATGGTTGGGTCACAACATGAGGAACTGTATTTAAAGGGCCAGAAGGTTGAGAACCACTGTTTAGGCTGTGGAATAGAAAATATATAATGAACTGCTGAATTTGGATTGTGTTACAGTTTGGAGAAGATAGCAGAATAGCACCCAGGTCAGGAAAATGCTATTTGTTCTTTATAGTTATTACTTAAAATCCTCTTCGGATGTAATTAGGCATCCCTAGAAAGGATGTCACCCTCCTTCCTTAATGAAGCTGCTTCTCTCCTCAGCAAACTCCTCACTGATGGCCTGGCTGAGAGGGGGCTTCTATTGCAAGCATCCCCCATTCCCTTCCTCTAGGCCTTAATTGATGCTTCTTTTGTATTTCAGCCCACTTTGCTTCCAACTCAGCATGAGTATGCAGCACATTGTAGCTATTTGTTTATATAGCTATCTCCCCTACCAAGCTGTGAACCAAGGGCTGGGATAGTGGGTTTATTATTCATCCTTGTATATTTCCAGTATTTCATGAAGTGCCTGACCCTTAATTGGCTCCCATTAACAGTATGTTGAATAAATAAATTTTGTTTGTTAAACACTGCTACAGTTGGAAGGGAAGGAACAGGAAAATAAGGGAAAACTGCCTTTACTACACACATCTATTCATTTTTCCGTGGGCGGAACCTGGCATTTGGTGTTTACCACTTCAACAATGAAGCAATGTGTGATTCAGGAATTATCTTAGACACAGTTTCTCAGTTTTCTGGATCAGTTTTGTTTTTTTTTTTTTGTTTTGTTTTTGTTTTTTACAAAAGTGCCTGAATTGCAGGGAACTTAAGGAACCTTTCAAAAATTCTGTCTTTGATGACTTAGTGGACCTATTACCAAATATAAAGATTTTTGGTCTTGGAGTTATAGGAATGTCAGTGGAGCACTGTTACGTGAGAATTTCTTAGGCAGGGCAGTTAGCTGCAGAAAAGAAAGAGGCTACATTGACTTTTAATCTCACTTTTCAGCCAGCCTGCTTAATCACTAAAAGTTCTTCAACGTTTCAGAACCTTGTTTTCTATTAACACTAGCATGCCTCAGTGGGATTTATGAGGATTAACTAAATGTGATTGTAAAACATTTGAGGAACATACAATACTGGATAACATTATTAATATTCATAATTTTGAGGCTGGATAGGATTTCCAAAGGTAATGGTATGAGGCAAATTTCAACTTCATCACATGTTGTATTTTTTAATCCTCATCTGAGGATATTTTTCCACTGATTTTAGAGAGGAAGGGAGAGAGAGAGAGAAAGAAAGATGCATTGCATTTTTAAAGGGGATGGTTCAAACTCATTTTGTCCCTTTTCTAATCTCTTTCC
>NW_006284843.1:956331-963440 GCF_000327345.1 Myotis davidii | reverse complement strand
CTTATATGGTGGTAAAAAATATAATAGAAAACTGATTAAAGTTTGGTAAGATATTGAAACTTACCTAAAAGCCGCTTTAAGAGTAATAGTGGTCAGTAGTCACAGGTAGAGTAAATGTCCTTGTCTCATTGTTGCGGCCAGTTTGAACGTTACCAGGTAAAACATGGGAAAGGCTCACACAGACAGCCAGGACTCACCCTCTGGCTGTTACTATTAGTAACTTATTCAAGCAAAGGTAACCTATAGCTGACTCTATCTGTGATTATCAAATTATGCAGCTTTTGCTGCTACTGTTATTTAAAGTGAGGTAGCAAAAGAATTCCCTTTGCAGAGCAATAAGTATGATCTAGAATTTGAGGCTCAACCTGTTGAAATGGCAGAAACAACTTCCAAAGGTGTTTTGTGCCATGGAATTATAAAGTTAGTAGAAATGACTATCTTTCGATTCTCAACAGCTTATATGAACCTAGAGCTGCCTTTTCATGTGAGTCCTCTGTCCTGTATTATTGCATTGGATGCTCTTAAAATCTCTATCAAGGAGATAGAAGAGATATTAATAACTCAAATGTACAGACCAGGAAAGTGAGGTACGGCCACATAAGTGACCAACCCGTGCAACCTTCTGCCTTGGTATCTATGGAGTGCTCTGTTCTGATCAAGCTTGTCCAATTTTCCAAACTTGTGAACTGCATGTGAAAGAGGAGTTTTTTAAAAAATAAACAGAGCTGTGGAAACAATTTTCATAGTATTTTCAAAAAGAAATATTGATTTGCCTTTCAAGTTATTTTTCATATTCTTCCCCTCTTTTCCATCCTCACTGTCACCCCTGAAGGTCATCAGATCCTCATTACTTACTTAGTAGAGCAATAGTTCTCAATCTTGGTGGCACAATAAAATCTCTCTGGGAGCTTTAAAAATACTGAGATCTGAATTGGAATCTCAGAGATTCTGATATAATTGGTCTGGGATGTGCTCTGAGCATTGAGATATTGAAAGTGCCTCTAATGATTCTACAGGGAATGGAACCAATGGCCACCAACTACAGGCTCTCCTCTGTCCAGTCCATCCTGCAAATCACTTATTTAGGGTTAGCTTAATAGCCATTACGATAACCAGCTCTCCTAGTTCTTACTAAAAGTATACATCACTTCCACTTTCCCATTTATTTTCTATTCTGAGTGTAGATAGTTCACGTTATATATTTTGGAATGGATGATAAATATAATAAAGATTCAGTGCTAAATAAATATTTCCCCAAAATGCTTTAAGCATTTTAATCATTCAAAGATTCTAAAATCTCTGCATTGCTAAGTCCTAAAACTCTTTGACCTAGCATTTCATATTCTTCAACATTTTATATATATAATTGATTGCAGAGAGAGGAAGGGAGAGAGGGAGAGAGAGATAGAAAGATCAATGATGAGAGAGAATCATTGGTGTACCTCCTGCACACCCCACACTGGGGATCGAGCCCACAACCTGGGCATGTGCCCTGACCCAGAATCAAATCATAGATAAAACTCTTTGACCTAGCATTTCATATTCTTCAACATTTTATATATATAATTGATTGCAGAGAGAGGAAGGGAGAGAGGGAGAGAGAGATAGAAAGATCAATGATGAGAGAGAATCATTGGTGTACCTCCTGCACACCCCACACTGGGGATCGAGCCCACAACCTGGGCATGTGCCCTAACCCGGAATCAAATCATAGGTCGACACTCAATCACTGAGTTATGCTGGCCGGGCTCCTCAACATTTTTAAACCTCATTTCACCTCCCCAGTTTCACCTGCAGCCTGTACCTCACCACGCTGAACTACCTGCTTCACCCCAACATGCCTCATATTACCCCATCTCTGTGCCTCAGTTCTTAACTCTCCTTTTCTGAGAAAGCCTGGAGCCAGCTCCAACCCTTTCAGTACAAACCACCCCTAATGTGCCAATCAATATGCCACTTTCTTTAATAAGACTTTTTAGTTTTGATGAGAATGGGTATAATTTCTTCTTTTTTCAGCTCCATGACTTATTTACTTCCCCATCTTAGGGCTCACTCTATTATTATTTGTACATTTTTTCCCTACTCCCTTTCTTTATACCATTATTCTGAAATCTCCTTGAGGGCCAGAATAAAATACGAATGGAGCTGCTTTTGAGTCAGATAGCCTGGCTTCAAATCTTGGTTCTACCTCCTACTAGATATGTGACTTCTTGCAAAGTATTTTCCTCTCTGGCTTTGTTTTTTTAATTTTTTAAAGTGGAGAAATAATATCACCTTCTTACAGGGTTGTGGACAATTAAATAAATTAATATTCAGAATGTACTTAGAACAGTGTCCTACACAAACTGAGCACCCACTAAATGTTAGCAATTTTCAGTTGCTTTCTATATCTTGACAGAAAGTAGGGCAGTCTCTTTTACATTTTAGACATTTAAAATATGACAAATGTACTAAATTCTTTGGAGCTTGAAAAGGTCCGAAACACCTATACTATAAGTAGTTGATGGCTAATAATCTTCAAGTCATTTTTACAGCTACTCAAAAAGGAGCATGCGGGTCAAAAGTGACCTGATATTTTGTCTGAAAAAATGAAAAGCGTAGTTTCTGATATGTTTGATGTCTTGTACTGAAACTCTTCAGTCCCATAGTTAGTGCTAGAGATTCACCTCTGTGACATGCCCAAACTGTCAATCACAGTGATGTATTGCATACTCAGTTCCACAGACATTAAAAAAAAAAAAAAAAACAGTTGAATATCCAGAGCCCTTGAAATTCTTTTAGCTTAAAACCGGCATGTACCAAGAAACTACATAGGCAAATTACGTATTCTAAGGGCAAAACTTCTCCATATAGATTCCATTCAATAATATACACTTCACAAGTCTTTGGAGATAAAACTAAAAATATGATTGTCAGGTTCAACCAATAAATATTTTACTATCAGCACTTCTTAAACTAATATGCACTTATATCTGAGATGTCATAAAACTGAATTGAACCATTGTTTTTCAAGACAGAAAGAAAAAAAAAAAGGAATAAATACAATGATCAAGTCAATGTCAAGTGTGATTACACAATCAGTTACTGGGGTTTTCCCTCTTCTCCGCTGACTTTTGAAGTGTTTGAAGTGACTTTTCTTTGGAAATTAATAATTAATCTTCCTTTCCAAGGTGTTCTTTTTGCAGGTGGTGAGGGCAGTCAATGTTAAAGGAAGACAGATAAGAACAGAGGACAAGTCCTGCCTGCCCGAGGCAAGGTGTTTATAAGGTAATAAGACACCACAGGAATCAGACTGTGTGGTACTTGTCCCCTGAATGTTATAATGTGGCCTTTGTCTTCAGCCATTTTTCCAGGAAACCTTGTCAAGGAATTAACTCTGGAGATGATGTTTACGCAAATGAAGTAGAATAGTACATTTGAAGTAAAAGTTTATAGTTACAGCAAGAGGGAGAGAGAAAGTGAGGGTGGGGAAGGTGGGGAGATGTTAGAATCAAAGAGGCCTTTTCAAGAGCATTTCTGAAGATAGTTTAATTTCCAGAGTCACATACTGAAAATGGCACCTGAGAATTCATTTTGTTTTGCGTTTTTTATAACTAGCATTTTTGTCCTGCTGTTCATTATACCAGTTCTCTTTGTTCAAAGAACTCATCCATGGTGTTACACTCAGACAATGGGAAATCCAACATCTATACTACTGGCTGGGCTTGTACTTCTTTATCAGATTTTTATCAGCTCATTATGTGCCAGGTACTGTGCTCTGTTTTACATGTAATTCCCAATTTAACCCCCAGAATAGCCCAGTAAAGTAGATACCATTATTATCTCCATTATACAAATGAGGTAATACCCTGCCCAAGGTCACGGACTAAGGCCAGGAATTGAACTGTGGCTGTCTGACTCTGGAGTCCAGGCTCATAACCTCGAAATTATACTGCTTTGGAAAGAGTTATCACCACAGCAATCAGAGCATGCTGCCTGCAGTTTTAGCATTTTGCTGTTGTTCTGTAATTCTAAGCAGTACTCCCTGTTGAGGATAATAGGAGATAGGGTGCTAACCTGACAAAGGAGAGGAATTAATCCAAAAATGTGGCAAAAGAACACCAGAAATTTGAATTGACTATAAAGATAGTACAAAAACCTCAAAATGTTCTGGGCCTGGGCCTGCCCTGATCTATGGGCTGAGCGAAGAACCGGTGGCTCAGGGAAACGTGGACAGTGAGCATAGAGCTGCAGTTTTATGAGCAAGTAGCAAAGGTACAACAAGTAGAAGACAGAGCACTAAAGGCCAGAAGTGCAAAATTCAGGAAGGGCATTGAGTGGCTTCACAAATTCAGAATGGCTTCACAAAGTCTTAATACCACTGCCTCCTCTCTAGCCTTCTCTGAAACAGGAAAAACTTTATAAGGACACTAGTGTCCCGGTGCATGGATTCGTGCACATTGAAAGGAAATTAATTAGAAGAAATATTCTAATATCGCTATTCGCGTCTTGCTAATGAAAAGAAAATAGGATTCTACTGAGTCTCCTATCACCTACTCCAGGGCTTCTGTGAGGATCAAATGAGGTGAGGCATGGGAAAACACTTCACAGACATTTGGTTAAACTGGGAAATTTTTGCACCTGGCTATAAAGCAAGTCGGCTTCCTGGACTGAAGAAACTCCAAGGAGGCTTGTTGCTAGGGAGAGGAAGCCGGGTGTTGCTATGTGATGTCATTACCAAGCACCCACCACCACCATTTCTGGGCTGGGCTGTGGGCTGCATTTTGTGCCATGGGGTCTTGGCAGTGTTGGCTGCAATTTGGTGGGGTGTGGCTCCAGGATGGTGGCAGGGCCTGTGTCCCACTTAGGGGAAGCCGAGTGTTGGTTTGTTGGCACCAGGTCCCTGGTGCCGTTTACTTTTAAATAGCCAGTGCACATCATAGCAGCTCCTGCGTTGAGCATCTCCCCCCCAGTGGTCATTGTGTGTCATAGCTACCGGTCAGACGGACGGACACTTAACCATATATATAAATATATATATTCTGCAGACACCAGCTGTCTGGATGCCTCGATTTAAATCCTTATTCCACAACTAGCTGATTTTATGGCTTTGGTCCAGGTATTATACTTTTCTCAATCACAGTTTCCCACTGGTGAGACAGGGTTAATAATAGTATCTACCTTAGTGTTATCGTAAGAATTACGTAAGATAATCTATATGAAGTATTTAATATAGATCCCAGCATAATGAGTATTCAATAACACATTTTTTCCCCTTTTTCTCTCTTCCACTACATTTGTTGGATCTAATTTTGTATTCCACAAATATTTATTCAGCTTCTACTGGTTGGGTGCTGGGATATACAAAGGTAAACAAAATATAGTCCCTGCCTTAGGGAGCTTAAAAGATATTCATGAACCAGACACAATAACCAATAAATACAAATAAATGTGTGAACTACCTATAATAAAATACTTTCTAATAAATTTCCCAGAGCAAAAGTCAAGTAATAAAGATACATAATAACATGATACAATGCACTAACTGCTCTGTGTGTGTCTCTGTGACATTTCCGGCAGCTCGGTGGATGTGGCTAGGTAGAGGATTCTACATCCACAGCCTGTGCCCTGGGTGTCCCACAGGGAAGGCACAGGTGAAGTTTGTATAAGAAACCAGAAAAAGTCTTTCTCCTTTATTGTGCCCAAAGGGCATCAAATGTCCATTTTAAAGGGGAGGCGCGATGGAAAGGGTGGGTTTACACAGTTTCCTTAGTTACAGTAACAAGATGATATCTAAGGTTTCTAAGGTCTAAACCATAGTACCTGGGTAGCATATCACAAAGATTCTTTGAGTTGTATATTTTACAAAATAGGTGCAGTTTCTGTATGCCAATGTGCTATGTGCTTCTTAAGAAGATATGGCAAATTAATTTCAGTTGTTTAATATTAAATTTCTATTGTGGCATACTCTCTGTGGCCTCATGCCCCATCCTTCAGCCTACTACTCACTGATTTTAGCCCGGGCTGCAGGCCAGTCTTATGTAGTCTTAGCTTCATGCTGACAACATTGCATCAAAGCCTCCTCATTTGTCTTCCCATATTTTCTAGCTGAGACCCTCTCCAAAGCCACAGCTCCTGCTCACCCATGGACAAAACCAATCTAGGAACATACTGGGTGTTAATGCCCCAGGGTGAACTTGTGGGTGTCCTTGCCTCTCATCCTCCTAATAGGACAATTGTAGGACACACTGTCCATGCTTCTCAGAGGTCTGGCTAAATTGTACCAAACACACATTATAGACAGAGTTCCCCCCCTGCCTTGCTCAATTACTCCTGTTTTTGAGGTCACCCCCTAAGTAAACAGCCTGCATCTAAATCCCTGTCTTACGCTTTGAATAGAGAGAATCCACAGTAGGACGCACAGTGTTAATACCCAGGTGAATTAATAGCCTCAGATCAGTTAAATAAGCTGCAGAAAGGAAATAAGCAGATTAGGAAATGTGGGTGTTTCACTCAGTAAGTGAGACTGTGAGATCGAGATCATCAAATGGAAAATCCACTCAGACCGATTAACATCGTGGAGATGTGCAGAGCAGCAAATCTCTCATAAGAAAGCTCAGTGCAGAGCATGACGGCAGGAAAAAAAAACATTTAGGAAAACTCATCCTTCTGCAAAATGCTCAGTGGCTGCATATTTCTATAATAAGAGCAGAAACATTATGTTTTAAATACACACAAAAATGAAAACTCATGTCTTTCTTCTCCATAAACAGTTTTAAGTCACATCTGAAGTTGTGCTAAAAGGACCCAAAGACATATGGGCCACTTTCACTTAGCTTAAATCAATAAGACCAACATAATGGCCTCATTCTTCTTTAGCTGGTTTATGACAGCTGCTTGTGTTAGAATGCCAATGAAAGCCCGCGACAGCAATATAAAGGCTATCATATTGATTGTGACATAAGCTTTGAGCTGATTAGAAGAAAAGTACACAGTGCGGAGTATTATTTTTATAATCACTATAAAAAGACCACAGTGATTATCACTAGCAAAGGTGTTTCCATCATGGTGCAAAAAACTGACAAGTATATAACCCAATCCTACGGCAGGAGTAAAAACAGAGCAAATCC
>NW_006284843.1:950282-956294 GCF_000327345.1 Myotis davidii | reverse complement strand
GTTTACGGGAACATTATCAGAGCAAGATTAAAGACAGTCTAAATAATTTGACGTCATGGAATTTCTCCGGGAAGAGAATCAGAAACTGGATTTGGCCCAAAGCTGTCGAAGCCTTCTGAAGTGAATTAGCAGAAGAGGACATGTTCTCCGTATATTTTGGGGAAATCTGGTCCGTGTCATGAAGCTGTCATTACTCTTAAAATTCTAGAGAACCATGTTCCTTCTCCGTATTTGGTAGCTATTGGAGAATTTATCTGAGTGTTGTTTATGAAACGGTGATGGTTGAGGTAGTGAAGCTGACAGAAAGCTGCTCTGTGACAAATGATCTGAGAACTGTTAAATGTTGCAGTTCGGTTCACTTCAAATGCCTCTGCTGCAAACAAATGGCCTTCTGTGAAGCATGTCTTCTAAATGGGCAGGTCGATTTGTCTCAGAGGACATGAGAGATATTACTAGCATTGCTGGTCCTTCAGTCCTTTGGGGAACATGGGAGGACTGCATGTCTTTTGTTCCATTAAAGTCAGACAAACATGTAATATGCTCTGACCAAGAATATGAGAGTGAAGCAACTGGTGTCACCTCTGACCTAAAGCACAGAAGAGCATCTGAATGATTCTCTTTTCTCTACCCTGCTAATACCTGAAGGCTTTGGTGAGATAGCAGCTCATAGAACTGTAGAACATTTGTCCTCCTGGTCCCTGAGTGACTACCATAAGCCAAGCTCTCCTGTTGACCACTATGGATCATGTACTATAGATTAGAAATGGACCTTTGCTCTGGTAAGTCATGGAAAGGTTGGTAGTTTTTGTTATTGCATTTAAGCTAGACTCTTCTGACTAATAAATAGGGATTGTTTCAGAAGGTGCTATTTATGTGAAATAGTCAGCTAGAATTGGAAATAGGTCTGATATATAGAATATATGTGTTAATATTTAATCAACTTTAACTCTACCTTTATTAAGACTATCTTGTGTGCAACCTCCATACTCACAGCAAGATAATATCCCAAGAAGGAATAAAACCCAAGCAAATGGCTATTTCATTGATAGGAACATAGTAGGTACTCAGAAAATATTCTTTGAATTGAATTAGGTTATATGAAAAAGCCAGTGTGCAAGGAAGTAGGTTTGGGCCACATACTATCTTATAACACAGAGAAGAGAGAAAGAAAAAATCATACTGAGATTTTAAAAAAGATATGATATCTGCAAGACTTATATATACATAGCCATAATGTGATAATCATACTGAGATTTTAAAAAAGATATGATATGCTGCAAGACTTATATATACATAGCCATAATGTAAGTTCAGACCAGAAAAATGGGAATACATTGAAGAAAGTTTTGAGGAAAATACAGCTGGTTATGCTGGCTTCAAAGAGGTTTTAAGAACTGAAACTGTGTCTACACGGTATCAAAAGTTTGATCAAATTTCCTATTGGTTATACAGACCTGATTTATTTTTTCTATCAAATTGATTCATTAGTGCTATGTAGAGCTATGTATGTGTTTGTTTGTTTTTTCCTCTCAGAGAGTTGTCTGTCATCCAATTATATGCCTTATCATACACAGGTTAATAATAATGATTTTTATGGTTAGGATAGCTTTCTTTTTAATATAATCAACTTCTATAAAATTCAGAATAATACAAAAACTTTCCAAATTTTTGTACTTCCCATTTCCCACATGTAATTTTTTAATGTTTGTATTCCCTTAAGGATTGATGTCCCATGAGGGTAGGAAAGATATTAGTCTATTCACCATGGGATCCCAGGACCTGACACAACATTTGCATATAGTAGATGCTACTCATCTTTTGAATGAATGGGTAAATATGTGTAGCAAGCTTCTAAGTTCCCTTTAGATGGTGCTACTTTATCTATCTGGTTTATTCTCTTTAGGCTCCCACCCTCACCTTTACTCTGCACTCTGGTCAAATAGATCTGCAGGTCAGCTCCATTCCATCCTTTTTTTTTTTTTGACTTATTCTCTTTCTTTCCTTATTATGTTCCCATTTCTTAGCCTAATACTCACAGATAACTTTATTGGCTAACTGCTTTCCATATATTTTGTCATTCTCTAAAAACAAATAAACAAAAGCATGAAGTAGGTACTATTATTATTAATAACACCACTATCAGGTGAGGAAAACAAGGCTTAGAAAGGTAAGCTTACTTCTCTGAGGCCCAGCTCCCCAGCAGCCTCTGTTGTTCATCCTGCAAGCCTCATTCAAACACCGCTTCCTCCATAAAGCGTTCCTTTATTATGTTGATCTTCACCGACCTCACTTTTGTTCCAAACACCTGTTACCGTTAAACTCAGTACCATGCTGTTCACCCTTACCCGCTCTATATATATTTCATGTGTATTAATTTGATCTCTCCCCTGAGGCCTTCAAGTCTCAAATAGGAACTGAGTGCTACTTCTTTTGTATATTCCAGTATCTATAGTAGTGTTGATCAAGAAACATGCCCTACTTAATGAATTGATAAGCAAGACAATAATTAAATTTGCAATACTTGGAGGTCCAAGGTGGTGGTGTGTTCGGAGGACGCTAAACTCACCCCTTTACCATGAGCAAAATCAAACACACGTATATAGGTAGCAATCACTCCTGAGAGAGAGCTGAGCACTGAATGACCAACTTCTGACAAACAGAGAAAGAGACCTGGGAAGCCCGGGGATCCTGCCCGGGACTCCTGGGCTAGAGGAGCCGGCAGGCCACTGTTTGCGGCCCCCAGGGCGGGTGGGAATGCTACTCAGGCGCTTGGGCTTACCTGCCACATCACCTCAGCTGTCCGCAGCGACATGGACTAGACTAGAGCCTTTTGCCTCGGAGCAAGGGGAGCAAGCAGGAGCCACGGCATCACCACACCCACCGAGAGCTGCAATGGTGGGCAGGCTCCTGCACCAGGTGCTGAAAATGACTGCGTGGCTCCAGGTGCTTCCCTAAATTACCCAGCACAGAGAGCAGTGGTTCTCAACCTTGGCTGCACATTAGAATCACCTGGGAATCTGTTTAAAATCCTGATTTCTGGGCCTTAACCCCCAGAAATTTTGTTTCTTTGTTATGGGGTGGGGCCACAACATTAGTAACAAAGAAAGAGAATTTCCGGAGGATAAGGCCCAGAAATCAGGATTTTAAAAAGATTCCCAGGTGATTCTACTGTGCCGCCAAGGTTGAGAACCACTGATATAGAGCCCGCACAGAGGTCTCTTGGACAAGCGACCAAGACCACAACAAATCTGAGAGACACTGTATAGAGAAGACTGTAGCCAGCCACCAGAGCGCCAGGGCTCGGATGGGAGGAACCAACGAGCCCATTCTTTACCTTTCACTCCACCTCCAGAGTATGGGTGGGGGTTCTACCCAGGTGCACTGGTCTGCCTGCGAGTTTTCTACAGAGTGCTCCTAGACGCACTGTCTGAGCTCATTTCGGCCTGCACAAAGGGAACAGAGGATCAACAGGGCCCTATTACATGCACCTGGCCTCCCCACCTGGAGCCTCCCAGTTTGTAGGCCAGTGCCCTGGACACCTTAACAATGAAAAAAAACCAAAACTTTTCAAAATTTATGGAATGCAGCAAAAGCAGTTCTAAAAGGGAAGTTCATGCCTATATACAGACCTCTCTTGAGACACAAGAAAAATCTCAAATAAACACTCTCACTCTACACCTAAAGGAACTAGGAAAAGAAGAACAAATAAAATTCAAAGTAAACAGAAGGAAGGAAATATTTAAGATCAGAGTATAATAAATGAAATAGAAATTAAAAAGAAACAATAGAAAAAAATTAATAAAACAAAAAATTGGTTCTTTGAAAAGATAAATAAAATACATATACCTTTAGCCAAACTCATTACAAAAAAAGAGAGAGCCCAAATAAATAAAATTGTGAATGAGAGGTTACAGACAACACCACAGAAATATAAATGATTATTAAATATGAATAATTATATGCTAACAAATTCAACAATCTAAAAGAAAAATGGATAAAGACTGAAACAGGAATAAATTCAAACTGAACCAGGAAGAAATTCAAACTCTAAGCAGACCAATTACCATGACCAAGTGGGATTCATCCCAGGAAATCAAATATGGTTCAACATCTATAAATTAAATGAGACACATCACATTAACAAAATAAAGGATAAAAGCTATATGATTATTTCAATAGAAGCACAACAAGCATCTTACAAAACTCCTTTTATGATAAAAACTTTCAACATAATAAAGGCTTCATAGGACAAACCCCCAACTAATATCATACTCAATGGTGAAAAGTTGAAAGCCTTCCTCTCAGACTTGGAACAAGACAGCGATGCCCACTACCACCACTTCTATTCAACATAGTATTGGAAATCCTTGCCATAGCAATCAGACAATAAATAAATAAATAAATAGCACCCAAATTTGAAAACAAGAAGTAAAACTTTCATTATTTGCAGATGACATGATACATAGAAAACCCTAAGAACTCCACCAAAGAACTATTAGAACTAATAAATGACTTCAGCAAAGTTGCAGAATATAGAATCAATATATAGGAATCTGTTGTATTTCTATATACCAATAATGAACCATTAGAAGAAACTAAGAAAACAATCCTATTTATAATTGAATCAAAGAGTATAAAATATCTAGGCATAAATTTAACCAAAGAGGTGAAAGACCTGTACTCAGAAAACTATAAGACATTGAAGAAAGAAATTGAACAAGATACAAATAAATGGATGTATCTTGCTCATGGATTGGAAGGATTCATACTGTTAAAATATTCTTACTACCTAAATTAATATACAGATTTAATGTGACCCATATCAAAATACCAAAAGCATTCTTTTCAGAACTAGAACAACTAATCCAAAAATTATATAGAACCACAAAAGACCCCGAATAGCCAAAGAAATCATGAGAAAGAATAAAGTGGAGGTATCACACTTCCTGATATCAAAGTATACTACAAGTCTACAATAATTAAAGTAGTGTGATACTGGCCTTAAAACAGATATATAGGTCAACAGAGTAGAATAGGGAGCCCAGAAAGAAATACTGATTTATATTGTCAATTAATCTATGACAAAGGAGGCACGGGAATACAATGAGGTAAAGACAGTCTCTTCAATAAGTGATATTGGCACCTCCAACCCAAAAAGATCCATACAAAAAGTAAAATTGGACCACTTTCTTTCACTATATACAAAAATAAACTCAAAATAGATTAAAGACTTAAATGTTAGACTTGAAACCATAAAACTCCTAGGAAAACACAGACAGTAAAATCTTAGACACTGTTTTTATTAATATCTTTTTTGATATATCTTTTGGAGCAAGGGAAACAAAAGAAAGAATAAGTAAATGGGACTATTTCAAACTAAAACATTTTTGCACAGCATGGAAACCATCAACAAACAAAAACACAATCTACTAAATTGAAGATATTTGCCAATGATACATCTGATAAGGGGTTAATATTAAGAACTCATACAATTTAACAACAATAACCCCTTCCTAATCCTATTAAAAATGGTAGAGGATTTGAATAGAAATTTCTCCCAAAAGGACATACAGATGGCCAACAGAAGATGCTCAACATCACTAATCATCAGGGGTATTCAAAGTAAAACCACAATGAGATATCCCCTCATACTTGTCAGAATAGTTATCATCAATAAATCGACAAACAACAAGTGTTGGAGAGGATGTGGAGGAAAGGGCACCCTTGCACACTGTTGGTGGGATTGTAAATTAATGCAGCCACTAGGGAAAACAGTATGGAGGTTCCTCCAAAAATTAAAAATAAAACTGTCATATCACCCAGCATTCCCACTTTTGGGTATTTATCCAAAGAAAACAGAAACACTAATCTGAAAAGCTGTGCCCACCCCTGTGATCATTGCAACATTACTTCTAATAACCAAGATATGAAAACAACTTAGATGTTTATCAATAAATGAATGGATAAAGATGTAAAACACACATGATCAAAACCACCCGAAAAGCACTCACA
>NW_006284843.1:948543-950226 GCF_000327345.1 Myotis davidii | reverse complement strand
AATAAATGAATGGATAAAGAAAATGTGGCATATGTATATAGAATGGAATATTATTCAGCAATAAAAAATGAAATTTTGCTATTTGCAACAACATGGATGGACCTAGAAGTATTTTTAAAAATTTTGTGCTATTTAGAGAAAGAAGGGCGGGGAGGGAGAGAGAGAGAGAGAGAGAGAGAGAGAGAGAGAGACTGACTTTGATTTGTTGTTGCATTTACTTATGCATTCATTGGCTGATTCTTGTATGTGCCCTGACTGGGGATCCAATGCACAACCTTGGAATATTGGGACCACACACTAAACAACCAAGCTACCCGATCAGGGCTCAAAGTATTATGTTAAGTGAAATAAGCCAGACAGAGAAAGACAAATACGGTATGATCTTACTTATATGTGGAATCTAAAACAAAACAAAAATAAATAAATAAACAAACAAAATAAAACAGAAACAGATTCACGGATATAGAGAACAAGCTGATGGTTGCCAAAAGGTGGGGGGAATGGGAATAAAAAGACGTGTATATTCAAAGTTTTAAAAACTAACTAGGAAAAAATTGGAATATTTACCCAAGAATTCTCATTTAGAAATTGTCCTCAAGGATTCAGTTTGACAAAGGAAGGTCTTGCTTTTGACATTCTTTATGGAAAAAAGAAAAAGAAAAAGAAAGCTTAGTTAACTTTCTGCCTCTCAGAACTCAGAAACTTAAAACCGTATCTTCAGATTTGGAATTGTTAGCAATAGTTTGGATAAAATAAGCTGCCTTTGCAAGATGAGGCTAAAACTGTTATTTCCAGTCATTAAAAATGTTTAGGAACAAAGGAATCATCTGACAACTTGTGACTGGTGCAATCAGAGAAACCGGAGACCGGGATGTTTATTTTTACACACTGGGAAGGAAGAAACCAGGATCAGCCCCCGAGTTTGACACCTTGGATGAGCTCAGTGGTTTTCATCATATCACATGAACATAATGCCTCTCTTGATGCCCCCGCAGAATTAGGCAGAGGCGCAGAAGAAAGCCGCAGGCTAGAGCTGTGAACATAAATGGGATCTAAGCCTTACTAACTGAATCTGACGATATAAACAACTCAGAACAAGTGAAGAACTGCCAAACTTGTCCTGTGAGTTTCCTTCTAAGTTAAAAATAAACTGGAACAATTATGTATTCAGATTATGGAAAGGTAATGAAATTGGAGCTGATTTAAGTAAATGATTCCTGGCTCCCAAATACCTAAGACTTCGACAAAATTAAGTTTAGCTTGTGCAAAAGGAAAAAACAAAATAAATGGAGTCCTTGGTTAGGTTTGATATTATTTAAATGTATTATAAAATATTCTACAATGTCAACTTAAATTATATATTCAAATTTAGACTAAATCTGGAGCAAACAAGTTATTACCTGAAGGCTCTTCTTTGGCCTGTGTAAAAAAAAAAAAACAAACCCTCATAATTTAAGATCATTCTCCATGCAAAACTGTCCATTATAACTGCTGATGCTTTAGGCTGAGGGCTCAAATAATTCACAAATTAGGTAATAGTATTATTTTAACATAGTATTACCTAATTTATATGTTTTTATTTCATTTTATTATTTATTATTTTTGTTAAACTTCATCCAAGGATATTTTTTCCATTGATTTTCACAGAGAGTGGAAGGGAGGATGGTGGGGGGTGGGGAAGAA
>NW_006284843.1:930712-948492 GCF_000327345.1 Myotis davidii | reverse complement strand
AGAGAGAGAGAGAGAAGAAGAAGAAGAAGAAGAAGAAGAAGAAGAAGAAGAAGAAGAGAGATGTGAGAAAGAGACATCAATTGGTTGCCTCCCACATATGCCCAGACTGGGGCTGGGGTTGGAACCTCCAACCCAAGTACGTGGCCTTGACTAGGAATCAAACCTGAGACCTTTTGATGCACGGCCAGTGCTCTCACCACTGAGCAAGACCAGCCAAGGCTGCATATACATGTTTTTAATGAAATAGAAATTGACTTTAAAATAGATCTCACTAAAGATCACAGAGTTTGTGTTGAGGTCATAACAAATGGGAATTGCCAAACCAGACTGGATGCATGGTTACTGTGGACAGCTCTATCTTGCTAACAACACTCTGAAGATCATGACATGGGAGAATAGCACAACGTGTTCTATTAGCAATTTATAGTCATTTGTTAATTTGCCAGAAATTTTTTTGGTGGGGGATCATTATATTTTTGTCATTATTATCTGCAGTTTATCTCTATATATAAAAGCCCAGCGACCTAAATGGAGGAACGACCAGAATAACCTGAATGACCAGTGGCTATGATGCGCACTGCAGCAGCCAACCAGCCCGATCCAGACCCTGATCAGGCCCCACCGCCCAACCAACCCCCAACTGCCCGTGGCCCCTCCCCCTGGTCAGCCCCATCCCCAATTGCCCTCCCCCCCAACCCCGGTTAGGGGTGGGGCCAGCCAGTCAACTGCCTGTGGCCCTTCCTCTCCACAGGCCTGGCCCGATGGGCCCCCATTGAGGCAGGCCAGCCAGACTCTGCCTCTACTAATTTATGTAAGAAGTACAACACCTGTTATTCCCACCACCTTTTTGAATCACAAAATATCAGGGTGGGGGGTTTACTTGCCTTGAGGGACTTCTCTATAACATCTTTTCTAGTCTTACCCCTACCTCTACCCTTCTGTCTCTTCCTTCTTTCTGTAACTCTGACCCACTGTTGAGATCCAGATAATTTTGCAGCCAAGGCTGCTTGTGTTTGGGAAATTTATCCATACCTCACAAATTTATAGCTCTCAATCTCATCAACTCTCAGGCTACATGGTCTTCATATCTTCACAAGTTACTAGTTTAGTAGCATTCTCAAATCTAGATCATTTCAAGTATTTTTTCCTCTATAAAGTTATTGAAATGAACTGCTATCATGTAGTTCAGCTCCCCTGGTAAGCAGAAGTGCACAGAGAGTTAGATGTGCAAGAGACTGATTGGGGAAATGCCTATGAAGGATAAAAGGGGAGAGGCAAGGAGTGCCTCAGACCATGATGTGGTCTGACACCTGTGAAGGCCAAAAGAGAAGGAAGCAGGATTTGGTAGGAAAAGCCTCACACTGCAATGCAGTTGGGAGGAAGTCACATTGTCAATGTATAATCTCAGAGCAAAGCAGCACATTAAAGAAGTTCCCATGGGGTAGGAATGGTCTAACCATCCCCACAGTGCTGGGATGACAGATGTCCCAGGGGAGCATGGGTAAGTGTGAATGCTTTGATGGATCCCAAATGGGGCTGGGGGCACTCACTGTACTTAGATAAAACCAAACTTAGTACAGTTTTCAAAACATTAATTCCATTTTTTTTCTATTTTATCCTTCAAACTCTTAGCTGTTTTAGAGTTATGGAAAGGTGTTAAAGATATGAATGTGGAAGTCCAACTCTTTCATCAAGGAGCTTTGAATCCACTGGGGGAACCAGCAAAGGGGCAGATATGACATTACCATGGAACCAAGTGCTCTGTGCATTTATTGCAGGGAAGTGTATGTGTGGACCCCAAAACCACATTGAAAATAGTCAAAATTCATGGGAAGGCAGCCACAGTTTCATAAATAGGTTTTTATGACTCATTTAGTTTTGGTGACAGGATGCTAATAAAAACAGAATTCTGATATTTTTCTCCAATTTTTTGACAGCCACCTGTTTTGCTTTTAATATTTTCTCCCTTCTCCCCATATAATTTCCCTTTTCTCATTCTCTTCTGTGTGTGTGTGTGTGTGTGTGTGTGAAGGTTTAATAAGATTATATATAAAGTGCTTAGTTCTTGATTAATGGTAAGTGCTCTGTGCTTAAGAATTAGTTTTCTATTGTGGCTATAATAACATACCACACACTTCAGTGACTTAAACCAACACCCATTTATTATCTTATAGCTCTGTATATCAGGGTCTGGATAAGCTCTACTGGGTTCTCTGCTGAAGGTCTGACAAAGCTGAAATACTAGTAAAGGTGTTGGCCACACTAGGTTCTAATCGGAGGCTCTGAAGGAGAATCGGCTTCCAGCTTTATTCTGGTGAGCGGCAACATTCAGTTCCTTATGGTTGCAGGACTGAGGTCTCTGTTACCTTCACATTTGGGCCCATTTAATTTTAAGCCAGCAATAGCATTTTACATCTGACTTTAGCTTTGAATCCTTCAGACTTCTTTTGCCACACATCTGATTATTTTTGCCTCTCTCTTCTGCTTTTAAGGGCTCACGTGATTACATTGAGCCTATCCAGATAATCCAGGATAATCCCCCTATTTTAAGGTCAAATGATTAGTAACTTTAATTACATCTGCAAAGACTCTTTTGCCATGAAACATAACACATTCACAGGCATAACATGAGATGGCAAAGGTTATAGGAACTAAAACTCTACCACAGGTTATTAGCTAATATGGCTGTTATTATTAAATGAGTGAAGAATTAATATAGTTATGGAATAGAATGTTCTGGGTAATAAAATTTTCTAGTAAATTGAAAGTTATATCATTCAAAGAGTTAAACTTTGGAAGTAAAGGAACAAATTCTCTAAATGAACTGAACCTCGTCCAGCATGGCCAGGAGTGAACCTGAGTAGGGGCAGTGAAGGATTAAAGAAAACAGACAAGAGAATACAGTTGGGACCAGGTGGATCACTGTGCCTGGATGAGGAAACAGTGACACAGCCTTGTAAGCTGAAGTTTATTTTATAGTCAGATCACACAAAGCAAAACAAGGGCAAGATGTTTACAATGTTCTTGCGAATTTCAAATCTGCTTCTTTCCTACTGTTGTCATTCTCTGAACCCTATCAAGCTTTGTTTAGGCAGCACTTGGTGCACCCCAACCCCGCTCCCAGCCACAGCCCGCATCCCTTAGCTACCTAGGATTGCAGGGTCGGACTATGAGGTCGAGCTTACAACTATTGCCTTTGGGCTGTAATTGTGTTGGGAGGGCTTTGCCCTCCAAGCTGGGACTTGTACGTGGCTTTGCCACAAGTCAGTCCAAGGCTTGAACCTGTGTAAACGCTGTAGCCGCTCTCCACAATGAACAAATTCAAATCTTAAATCTTATCTGTGTGCATGTATAATATCAGCCTCTATATTTTTAAGTGTAACACTCTATTATCTCTAAATCTTAACACAAATCTGTCAATAAATTTTCAAAAATGTTTACAAAATTATAATGGTAAGGTCATATATGATTTTAAAAATTGAATAAAATTAGTGAGAAGTGTGTTTTTGTTTGTTTGTTTGTTTACAAAATTCAACTGGGGGGAAGTTTCAGAAATCTGAGAAATTATAGACCTTCAAGTATACATTTTGTTCTGAAATATGACTAGAATTTTCTCTGGATAATCTAACAAGGAATGAAACATTTATTAAATAATTAGGCTTCAATATGAAATAAAAATATTTAAATTGTAATTACTTCTAGATATTTCATATCAGAAATAATATAAACTAGATCTTTCTAGAAATGGAAACCAGCTTCAAAAGATCATGAGGAAGGAAATAAAACAGAAAAGAAAGTAAAATGTTTAATTTCTTCTGCAAGCCTGCAGTATGAAACTGGATAACTGTAATTTAAATGGGTAAACAATTTCTAAAGATTTTTTTCTTTTGACTATGGACTTAAAATAGACAGCTCAGGAGTATAGGTATTCTAATCTGAACATGGTAACTTCTCCCTATGACTTGCTCACTGTGGAGCTAGTTATTTGTATTTGGGGGTTATGAGTGTCCTAGTACAGGAGCCACTTCATATTTTGTTCTGGATGGTTGATCTGTATACCTGTGTATGTGATATGTGTGCATGTACTCACACAATCACTCACACATATTCCACTCAAACACACTCTCACATGCACACCACACACACTGATTTATGCGATCAGTTAAAAAGGATTTTGTTTCTCAAACATACTTTTTTTTTAAAACTTAGTGTGTACTCCGTATATTAGAACCAGCATGTAAGCTATCTCTAAACAGAGACATGTCCCAGGGAAAGAAATGGACAGAGATAGGCAATGAGTATGTCTAGACCTTCTCAGCTATACCATAACTTGCAATGTTCTTTCTATTTTGCTCTCATTTCCTGTCCCTATTCCCCCCCCCCCCCCCCATATTTAGGTCTAACTTGCCAAAGTCTCTTTCTATGTATGTTTACTCAGGTTTTTCTCTCACTTCCCTCACACTCAGCAGGTTTTGGCCCAATACAACCTCTGCTTGATGTCTTGGAATAAGGGTGATTTAGATCAAAATTCAATCTCTTGTTTCATAAGGACAAGATGACATTAAATCTGTAAGAGTTTATTTATGCAAATATCAAATATCAGGAGTGACAATGAGTCACTATAAAATTTACTAAATCTCTTTTTAGTACAGTTAATAATGAACAGATTGAAGGATACATACTGGATTATGATAAATCCTTCAGAAGAAAGGATGCTGGGATGATAGCCTTTTACTATTTAGCATCCATTCTTAAGACATTACTGAGACTTTAGGGATAGTTTTCATGCCCAAGATGTTTTTAACATCTGTGTGACTATATATACATATATTTTTTTGAGGATGAAGATTCAGTATTCATTAATCTCTCAAACCCCAATTGGCCTTTAGAAGTAGCTGAACACTTTGAGGAGTGCACAAAATATAATCTCAAAATAAATCACAAGAAGTGTAAGGTAATGGTTTTTAGTTCTAGGAAATACAAGAGTTCCTGGTATGCTGAGGGAGTCAAGTTTAATGTGGTGAAATATTTTATGTGGCTTTGCATTATCTTTCACATAAATCTGTCATGCAAAAAGCAAAAAAAAAAATGTTGAAAACTCAGCAATAATAGGCTGATGAAATGTAGGAGAAAATGAATTGATGCCCATTTTTTTAATGACATATCAACCTAAAGCAAGTATCCAGATTCTCTGCTATTTACAAATACATAATCCATCATGGTAAACATATTAAATTGCTTTTGGAAAAAGCAATATTAATTTGATATTAATTTGACACAGAGGTTGTTTAATCTCTCTATATAAATCAGATTGGGAAAAATCAGTTTATTCATTTGGGACACAATTATTAGCATTTCTGCGCTTTTGATAAAATGGTCAAAATGAACAGATCAGTGAGGCTCCAGGCACACAGAAAGCTATGCTCATAGGCATGAAATCAACAGTTACTGACAGGGTTTTCAAGAGAAATGGAGTACACTGAGCTTACCCCAACCAAAATGCTAATATGGAAACAACATCAGGATGGTTTAGTGACAGGCATTTTATTTTAGGTGAACTATAAATGCAAACTATACAATTCCACAAAATGGTGTTGTTGTTTTTTTCTTGAACCAGTGATGAATAACAAGTTATATTATCATATTCCTATCTCTTACAGATATTCTTTACTCAGGGTATCAAGAGTGCATCTGTGTTTGGTGTCTATTATTGATTTAAAGGGAAATGTAAGCAAATTCTGATTTACTACTTCTATGGCCAAATTGTATTACTATTTAGCATCCATTTTTATGTATTATCATGAATTGAAGGAGTATGACCAAATTTTAAAATTTTTAATAAAAAATTGTATATACTTAAAATATACAACAGGATAATTTGATATACATAGACATGGTGAAATGATTACTGGCGTCAAGCTAATTAATATTATCGCCTCACATAGTTAACATTTTTTGGTGTGATGAGAGCCCCTGAAATCTACTCTCTTAACAAATTTCCAATATCTAATATAGTATTATATTGTCATCATTCTGAACATTATATCTCTAGTCTTAGTCATCTTACATGACTGCAATTTTGTACTCTTTGACCAACATCTCCCCATTTTTCCTATCTCCTTGCCCCAGATAGCCACTGTTCTCCTTCTGCTTCTCTGTATTTGACTTCTTTAGATTGCACATTAAGTGAGCTCATGCAGTTTTTGTCTTTATATGTCCAACTTATTTTGCTTCTGATAATGCCCTTCAAGTTCACATATGTTGTTACAAATGACACTCTTCTGGCTTTCAATGCTCCGGCTTCCAAAGTTGCTGCTGACAAAACTCTGAAGCATTTCAATTCCTAGTTCTTTTTAGGTTTTCTTTCTCTTTTTCTTTCTCTTCCTCTCTCTCTTTCTCTTTCTCTCTAGAAGCTTGATGAATCGTTGAATCTTCTCTTTGTCCTCAGTATTCTGAAGTATCACAATGATGTGCTGTGATACAGGTCTGTTTGTATCTATTACACTGGTCATGTAATGAATCTTTCAACCTGAAAACAATGTTCCTAGAGTTTGGGAAATTTTTTCTTGAATTATTTTACTTATCATTTTCTTCCCCTTTACTTAGTTTTCCCTTTATGGAATACTGGTTTGTGTGTGTGTGTGTGTGTGTGTGTGTGTGTGTGTGTTTTAATATTAGGCCTGGATTGATCATCTCATTTTCTTGTTATTATTAATTTTAATTTAAAATTATTTCTTGCTACTCTTCTTGTATTTGTCATGCTACATTAAATCAATATTTTCTCTGTATTCTTGCCTTTTATAATTGGTTTAGATAAATTTTTATTTCTTTTAGTTGTTTTAATTTGAAACAATCTCATTAAATCTATGTTTTTCAGTTTATCAGCAAAAAATGCATTATTTCCTTTAAAGTCAAATGACCTAGCAACCATTTCCATCTACTTAGTACTTAGTTATACCCCATTTTTTAATAGAGAGCATTTAAAACTTATCTTCTCTCATATTTTTAGAATGTAAAAGCTCTTTTGGTTCTCAGAATGTTCCTTTTATTATAGGACCCAGTTTTTCTCCACAGTTGTAATATCTTCTATTTCAGTGAATATTAATATATTTTTAAAGCTCTCTTCCCCTTGCAAGTTGCTTTTTCTGTTTTTCCTACTTTTCATGTTGCAGGTTTTCCTCAGGTATCTGATAATTCTAGAAGACTGACAAAGTTGACTGGAAGGTCTGAGACATGAGTGGATCTTGTCATCTGTGAACATCACGGTAGGGTGGTGTAGCTGAGCTTTTTAGTTTTGTGACTTCCAGATACATTATTTTGAAGTGATCAGATTCCCTGGAGAAAGTCTTTTGCCTCATGTATGAGGGCCTACCTACTAGTTATTAGGAAGGCAACTAGGGAAGGAGAGTTGGAGCCCTCAGTCATCAGTATTCATACTTAATCCCTCTCTTTTTCTATCATGTTACCTCTGCCCTCACCCCTGTGAGGTGTCCAAAGCCCTTCCGGTTTCACTCATTTAAGAGAGCTTGCCTCCACCATTGGGCAAGCATTTGAGCAGTGAATCATTCAGCTGCCTAAATCTGGGAAAGGGATCTAGAGATTTGACTGCTGCTTAAAATCCTCCTTATTTTAGCTCTTTCCTTGTACTCTCACTTATAATGGATTCTGATGCTACCCTATCCTTAGCCTTTGGGGGATTCTGTGTTCGAAATCTGATGAGCTTTTTAGCTTTTCTTGTTGTTAGTTTAAAATTGTTTTGGGGGATCTGTTAAGTCCTTTGCCAGTTGAACATCTGCTTTCCAGCTTGTAAAATTTTGTTGCTGTTGCTTCTTCTTTCATTCTCTCTGTTTGTGGGTGTATGTCTTGAGTGGGAAATCTATTTAGATTGTTTTAGTGTAATTTTAGAAGGGAACAAAATTAGATGTATATATTCAAACTGTGGCTGATTGAATTTTCTAAAGACGATCACACCTATATCTCCTTTTCCTTATGCTCTTCTTTCACTGTGATTAAGACACTCGTTCCATCAAGAGGTTGGTCCTGTTCTTCCTTCTCTTGAACCCCATGAGCTTTGGCTGGGGTGGAAGTGGTGTTTTATGACTTCTGAAGCTGGGTCATAAAAGGCTATAAAGCTTTGCTGGTGCTCTAGGGACACTTGCCCTTGGAATCTGGCTGTCATAGTGTGGCTACAGCATAGTGAACAAGGTAGAGAATAGTAAAAGCTGTGGTGGAAGAGAGAGATGTAGGTTTTGTCTTTATTGGACACGAGTCACAAAATCTTTTCTCTAATTCTACTTTGCCAGGAAACTGTGTGATTTCAGCAGTCTCAGTTTCTTCATCAACAAAATAGATGCATTACATTAGATGAATGTTAAGCTTCTAGTTCTAATGCCCTATAATTTTATGACACTCAAAATAATTCAGAGCCATGCCCTGGCTGGTTTTGCTAAATGGTTAGAACATCAGCCCTCAGACCAAAGGGTCTTGGGTTTGATTTCCGGTCAAGGGCATGTAGCTTGGTTGCAGGTTCGATCCCTGGCCCGGGTCAGGGGATGTGTGTGAGGCAACCAATCTATGTGTCTTTCACATTGATGTTTCTCTCTCTTTCCCCATCCTCCCTTCCGTTCACTTTCTCTAAAAATCAATGGGAAAAATATATCCTAGGGCAGGGGTCCTCAAACTACGGCCCATGGGCCACATGCGGCCCGCTGAAAATATTTATCCGGCCCGCCGGGTGTTTTTGCTGTCGCTGCCTGTCCTGCTTAGCAGCCGACTCGTCCTGGGCCCGCAGTGCGCATATGTGGAATGTCTGAGGGACAGTGAACTGGTCTCCTGTTTAAAAAGTTTGAGGACCTCTGTCCTAGAGTAAGGATTAAATAATTCAGGGCCATCGTGATGTTTAGCTCCAGGAGGTTTATTCAAACCAACTGCAAGAAGAATGATGTCCTCAAGTTGTAGAAGACAGCTCTGTTAATAATTGGTGAGGTTGATATTTGTATCTTTGCATCTAAGGCTCATTTATGGACAAACCTCTGATGTATCTGATATTGAGATCATAGAGGAACTTGTGGCTCAGTTACCCCATTTTAGTTTTGGAACAATATGATTTGATTTACAAATATTCATGTGACTACAACCTTTCTCTGGATGCCTTGTGATGAAAAGTAGAAACTACTTTTATGATACTGTTACCTTTGCCTATTAGGTGAGAAAATAAAGCACAAGCACACATTGACATTGAACAATATTTTTGAGAATAATAAATTTAAAAGTATGGAGTTGTTTTAAAGTAATTCATAATTAATTATCAAATCACTTATTTAGATTCTGCCTACCATTTTGTACTTCTTTCTTGAAACTCATACTTAGAAATCACGTTTCTTTGTCATATCTTTGTTTTTAGAACTTCTGAGTTCTTTAGAACTTCTGAAAACTTCTTAAAACTTAAACTAGATCCCTTGAAACTGACTTTTCTTGGCAAGAATTTTTTATCCATAATATTCTCTCTCTATTGTAAACTATTTGTATCCTTTCCCCATGGAATTCCTGATTTCCTACATAAATTATTCTGCAAAGCTGGGCCCTGAGGGAAAGAGAGATTTCCTTACACGTGGAAAAAACCTCAATGTCCATATTTGCTTTGGACAATCTGTAATGTTTTTGCGGGGAGGATGCACCATATTGTGCTGGTCTAATCTGTGTTCCCTTTGCCTTCATATATTGTCCACCCTGAACATTAACAATTTAGAAGAATCTACACTCACATTAAATACCTCTTGTAGAAAACACAGAAATGAAATCTTTTCTCATCTACCCAGAAGAGCCATGCGGCTTGGGGAAAATCACTCAAGCACATGACTTACTGTTAAATTAGTTTCAAAATTTCCCCTTTTCTGCAGAATATTCCTCAGTGGTTCCTGAGAGGCTGTCATGGCACACTGCTGTGTTTGGAAAGTAAAACAGGTAAGGGATAGACAAGATTTTAAGTGCCACTGTTGGGATGAGTCATCTCGACAAACTCTTCCTTAATTAAGAAACTTTAAAAGGATAAAAACAAATAAGTACACAGAGATACCTTGGTTAAATAACTAGCAAAGTCTTATTCTTTGTGTGTGGATTTCTCAATTATTCTACAGTAATAGGACTCCAACTTGATGAGTAGGACTCAGATTTGACGATTGTCTGGATTACATGGAGGTTTTGATGAAACAGATTGCTGGGCTCCAACCCTAGATTTTCTGACTCAGTAGGTCTGAGGTGAAGCTTAAGAGTTTGTTTTTCTGACAATTTCCTAGGTGTTGCTGATGTTGCTGGTTGAGAGAAACACACTTTAAGAACCACTGCATTATGGAGTCTGAATACTGAGGTTCCTACTTAACAAATAATAAAAAAATGTTTTAGGTACCACATATAAGTGAGATGACATAAGTAAGGTGGTATGGTACTTGTCTTTCTCTGACTGACTTATTTATTTCACTTAGTGTAATACCCTCAAGGCCTATCCATGTTGAAAGTTCCTAAGAGTGTAGATCTTAAGAAAAACATTCATCAAATATGAATATTGTCCAATGAATCCAGGTGTATGGAATACTAGTTTTTAAAACTTCATTGAAATAATCCTAGGTCTGTCTTTGAGTCTTCCATCCCTTGGGAATGGCAGGAATTTGTTCTAATATCATTCTCACTTTTTGAGACTGGATGGTCAGCTCTAATCCTAGAAACATGGAACAACCATGAAGACTGTAGCTCTTGTCAATGTCCCAGCTGAGTTTAAAAATAAACTCTGGCTTCTCTGAGTAAGAGTGGAACTACTCCTTGCACAGTGATACCAACTAGTCTGTTAGTCCAAAAAGCCAGACAGGTCAGGATGCCTCCCAAATCCACTTATGCACTGTCAGAGCTGTCTCCCCAGTAACATCAAGAATTCACACATCCCAGAAAAATCCACAGTTGTTCTACTTTGACTGGCATAGAATATAACTCTTTTATATTTTACCATCCTCCACTCAAACCTGTTTTCTTTCTCTTTGGTTCAATTTTTAAATTCTTCTTCTCTCTTTTAACTGATCAGATTGCTGGCTTATTTTGACCTTATGTTCAATATTTTGTTTCTACATTTCCTTAGACTTTGTCTCTAGAATTTTCTTTTCAGCTTCTTGCAAGCTAGCATTTGGGGAAGTAAAATCTCATCTATGAGTTTCTTGGAACAAAATATTCTAGGATGCTACAACCCATCTCAGACTCAATTCTTAAGGTCCACTTAGCTGAGGAATTGGGTTCCCAGCTCAGGATTTTTATGTTTGTTTGTTTTTTGTTTTCTTTTTTCCCTACTCATAGAGCTCCTAGAGCTTAGAATAGGAAACCCTGTGCTCTACCCAGCTGACTAACCTACTTTCCCACTTTATCTTATTTGCCAGACTCTGGACTTGTTTTTATTCTCCCCTTTCTTAGCTTTTGTCAGTTTTCCAAAATGCCCCTTCTGTGACAGACACTATCATTCCCTCTGCCCTGTGGCACATGATGAAGTGTCCTGCAGCAGTCTTTTGTGTATTTTAAAATAATATATAGGACCTCAATTCCATTGTCTTTTAATAATGATGATCAAGCTAGGTGTGATACAAATTGCTTTCACAGTCCTAGTCTTGAATGCATTTCCTGAAATATAGTCCTCTGAGTAAGCTAATCTCTCTGGAAAATCTGTCCTCTATACTATCGAGTCTTCAAATACAACTTGGATGTAATTTTTTAGGCAGGACTAAGTACATGAAGTACACCACATGCTCTGCAGTACATGCTGCAAATATCTCTTCCTGAAAGTATTGGCAGCATTCCTACAGGCAGACATTTCTCATAGATATCTCCAATATAGATGGGCCTTCACTTCCACCTTCTAATTCTTTATTTGATGCTGATGAGTTTCCTTTTCCTTTCCCCCTTAATTTAAACTCACTATTTGACCCAATCCCTCTATTTGATTCCATGCTAACCACTGTAGTTGAATAAACTTGTCTCTTAGCTCATCATGAAATCTCATGATGAATCTTCAACCTCCTGGCGCCTCCATCTATGACCTTAAAGAAATACATGCCAAAACTTCCCAGTTCTCTTCCATTCAAACTCAGCTCATCCCTTTGATCCCTCTTCTCCTGACTCAGTAGGGGTTTGTCCTGCTAGTCCGTACCTCCCATTCAGGTCAAGGCTCAAGTGCAACTGCCTCAAAAGGTCTTCCTTATTGCAAACCTAGAGTAACCCCACTGGTGCTCCTCATCACATCACATCACCCTGTCATACTGTTCCTTAGGGCAATCATCATCATCATCAAGTATGTCTTATTTATGCTATTTATTGACTCATTTTTTACTTCCTTGAGAGAAATGACCTTGTATATCTTGTTTATTCCTGAAGTCTCGGTGCCTAGATTTAATGCTTGGAACATAGTAGAAGTTCAATAAATATGGTCAAATTAAAGAATAATTGTACTCTCTAATATCTTTTTCATACTCTTTTCTTTCAGCCTATAACTATGTGCATAACTTTCCCACCTTAAAAACAACAAAAGTAAACAAATAAAAGAAAGAAACAACCCTTAATTCTGACAGCCATTGTCTAACGCAGGGATAATTGGCTCACCAGCAAACCACTTATTTTTGTAAAATTTTATTGGGAAGAGTCATGCACATTCACTCATGCATTGCCCGTGACTGCTTTTTGCCCTACAATGTCCTACAAGTTGCATCTTTGCCATAGAGGCCATAGGCCCACAAGCCTAAAATATTTCTATGTCATTTTCAGAAAATGTTTGTAGATCTCAGGACCCAGGTCCTATATTTTTACATTCAACATTCTCCAAAGTAGTAGTGTACCATGATTTCTTGCATTCTTTCAAATTTCATTTCCTCTTTATCGTCTTTTAGTTTTATTCCATGTTCAGTACTATACTACACTGCTTTCTCTAAGGTTAAAAATGATGCCCTAATTGCAAAATCCAGATACTTGTCAGCCTGTATTTCTAGGCTACAGTTCTCCATCTGACTCCCGTAAAGCTCTCTACTCCTTTGGCTTTCATGACATTCACTCTTCTTTTTCTTTTCAGACCTCCCTAACCATACCTTTTATTTTTCTTTAGCCTTCCCCTTTAGAATTAGTGTATCCCAGAATTCTGTCCTCAGTCAAAGTTTCTCAGTCTGCATACTTTTCCTACATAAACACATTCACCCTGATTGATTTCAGTCCCACTGCTCAAGTTCAAGACACTTCATTGCTTCCTCTGACCTTTGCAGTAGCCTCCTGACTGATCTTCCTATTGTTCAGCCTTACCTCACCCAAGCACCTCTTACCCAGCTGCCGGAATGTCAGTCTAAGGCAGTAGTTCCCAAACACTACTGTCAGCCTCAATTGCAGGGTTTATTAAAGTACAAGATTGCTCTGCACCACTCTTGGAGTTTTCACCTAGTAAGTCCCTGGTGGGATGTGAGAATTTGCATTTTATGTCCCCTGGTGATGTTGATGCCATTCTTCTAGGCTGCACATTGAAAACCACTGGTTTAAAAACCTTTGTATCACTACCCCCTCCCTCTTTCTTAAAACCATGCAGCAGTTCCCCATAACCTACAGGATTAAACCTGAACTTCCTATTATGTCATAGGTATAATGCTCTCCAAGACCTTGTGCTTTCTACTTCACCAGGATTCTCTCTGCCATTCCCTGACTCCCACTTGATTCTCCTGTAACCTCAAACTGCATTATCTCAGCAAGTACCCTTACCATGTCAACCTCTGTGTTCTTGCTCGTGCCTATGATTTCCATGCCCTCTTCACCTACCTTTCTTCTCCGTACTCTTTAAAGAGGTATTTCAAGTGCTGTTCCCCTTTCCAAGAGTCCACAATAGTTAGGACACATTTCTCTCATTACATAGCTTCTCTGTCAACTCTCCATCTATAAGTGTTTTATCAATACTTACTTGTGTTTAGTTTGTCTCCTCTAAACTGTAAGCTCCTATCAGAGTGCTTGGAATATAGAGCTCTTTCTCTCAATCTCTCTCTTTCCCACCACAAAATGAAGGCTCATTGTTAGACATCAATTTAGAAATGCGTTTCCCGCTGAGGGTGAGAGCACAGGGAAATTAGTTTTCCTATACATTACTGATCACACTGTAAATTGACCCCATCTTCCCATCTTTTCAGAGAGCCCCTTGGCAGAATCCATGAAGAGCCGGGGGGTGGGGAGGGAGGGGAGACATGCTTCATATTCTTGGACTTAGTCATTCCACTTCTGGGAATCTAGTTGAAGAAAATAATTCAAAAAATGCATAGAGATGCATGTCACACATTGTTTCTTGTAATAGCAAAACAATGGAAAACACTGAGTGTTCAGCACTAGGAAGTGATTAAGTAAGATGCATCTAATTGATGAAATACTGCATATTTATGTGATGATTTCAAAGCACATATGGCAAACATAAGATTATTTCTCTTGTAACACTAAGTAAAAATAGAGATATCAAATGTTAATATAAATTATGATTTCAATTATGTAACATTTTGAAAAAAATGGTTTAAAGGAAATGTTCTTAAATTCTGTTAGAATTATAATAAATACAGAATTTTATTGTAAACATCTACGCTGTTTCATATTATGCAGTTTTCTTTTTAAAATTAAAAAGATATGTCAATTGTGGTTACACAGACAGTGCTCAATTGAGCCTTCAATAAATAGCTTTTCTTGTATCTTTTCTGTTACCACAGAATACAATTTTAGGAACTCAAAATTATTAAGAATCATAGTTGAATAATCTATTAACAAAATGTAGCACAAGTTTCATGTAACAGTGAAAGGTAGGATGACTTTCATGAGAAAAGGAAGCTGAATATAAATAACATGAAGATACTGGGTTACAAACAAATGCAGGAGTCATGCACCCAAACAGCATGGCAAAGATTACGTGTTACTATGGAGTCTGTATCATGTGGTGGTTAGAGTTCCCACTGCAACACCACACTCAGGATTTGAATCCAATTTTGTCCCTTACCAATTAGTGCATATTTTTAACTTCTTTGAGTCTTTTTTCTCATCTGGAAAATAAGGACAGTCATCCGTGCCCCGGTAGACACTGCTGATTGCTTTCCCACAGCCACCGTACTGTCCTCTCTAGCTTGACTCCCTCCACACTGCACACGTTCCCTCTCTATTACACACACACCTTTCCTATTAGCCTGTCTCTCTCTCCAGAGGCTCCAAATATCAGAACCTCACTTTCTCTGTCCTCCTTTAGTCAGATTAGGTCTGATGACCCAATCCTGGCCACTTAGACTGAGAAAAATACCAGAATATATTCTGAGAAAGCCTCTCAACACCCCTTTGTCCATATTCATGGAGAAAAATGCTGGTTTTCTTTGCTTGGTATGGTCATTCCCAAGAGTGATGTCAGCAATTGCTTCATTCATCTGGCTATAAGGGTGGGATCACTGACCCACAGAGTATAACAGAGCAGAAAGATGGAGAGCCGGAGCCTTGAATGATATCACCATCCTGGGAAACTTCCTTTATATAAGGTAATAAATATACTTATTGATTGGGTCAATTTTATTTGACTATTCTAATATTTGCCAATTTTTTTCTATTAAAATAACGTGGATGAAGTGCTTAGCAAGGACGAGGAGAATAGTGGTCAGGAGCTTAGGAACTGGAGCCAGGCTGAGTTTTAAACTTTGGACAAACAGCTTCAACTCTCTGAGACTGATTTCCTCATCTGTAAAATGGAGATGATAATAACAGCACCTACCTCATAGGGTTTGTGTAAGGAATAAATGAAACATGTAACATGCCTATGGAAATGCCTGTTATCTATAAAAATCCTAAATTAGGAATTGAATCTTAGTAGTAGTATAATAAGGGTTCAATAAATGATAGATACTGTCGCTATAGATTGGTTGCTGTGAAGTAACCTTAAAGGTCATCTATGCACTTTATAAACAAGTTGTAGTAGCCAATTTCAGGTTAAACAATCAAGTCATCTAATTTTTAATTCAGGACACTTTCTCTTATACCATATTGTCATCTTTTCAGCAATTTTCAAACAATATTTATCACTTTTTAATCATCGTAAGTTGTATATCTTAATGTGATACAGATGTAGATTCCATGGATAAACATAAAAATGCATCTGCATTTAATTTGGGTAATTTGAACTCTTTCATTAGACACATTAAATTACTGACATGTTTATATAATTACTATTTTAAAACAATAACGGGCTACTGAATTATATCTAAGTTTTTATGTCATAAAATATATAGAATGAATTAGTGTAAACATCTCAAGCCAGTTGAACTTATAATAAATTTTGGGTGATTTTTCTGAAGTTTTGTCTCATTAGGTGTTATGTGATTCATAACTTGAACTTCCTATGCATTATAAATATCTTCAGGATCTAAATTTTTCATTTTTTGACTTTTAGAGAGAGAAAGAGACATTGCTTTGTTGTTCCTCTTATTTATGCATGCATTGGTTGATTCTTATATGTGCCCTGATAGGGACTGAACCTGCAACCTTGGGGTTTTGGAATGATACTCTAACCAACTGACCTATCTGACCAGGGTCAAATCTAAATTTTTTAAAAGTAGCAAAATCATTATCATATTTCATGAGGCAACTTCTGGCACTCTTTAATGCTCAAGATGGAAGGAAAGGCTTTAGTAGAATGAGGAAGGGGAAAAATCAATGGACAGGAGGGGAAACCAAGATGGCGGCATAGGTAAACACCAGAAATTTCTGCCTCGCACAACAAATTCAAAACTACAACTAAAAGACAAAACGGACATCATCCAGAACCACAGGAAGGCTGGCTGATTGGAAATTCTACAACTAGAAGGAAAGAGAAAAGCACACTGAAACTCAAAGGAGGTGCAGAAGTAAAGTGCAGAGTTACAGAGGTGCACACGGAAAGGGCTGGCAACTGAGGACACAGTTGTCTTTTTCAATCAGGAGGGGGACACAAGCTCCCCACTGCTCTGAACTCCAGTTCCGGGTGAGTCTCTGGGGACCCAAACTCATAGAGAGAGACACTGGGCTGTCTGGCATCGGGCAGAACTCGAGGGCAGCTTTCTCTCAGAGGTGCTTTCAGTGATTACTGCAGGATACTGAGACCCGGGGCCTCTTAGGGCAGGACTGAAGATCAGCCATAGCTGTTTGCTCCGCCCTGTTGATTCCCTGAGACCCCGCCCCACCCAAGCTGCATGCAGAGGCTTTTGCATATGAAAGGCCTGGCCCTTTGCAATCTAAAATTACCTAACAAACTGCAGCTGGGTCAGAGAGATCCAGAATATCCAAAAGAAGGCCCAAGGCCCCACAGCACCTTGCATTGCTTCACAGCTGGGCCTCATCTGGGCACTCCAAACCCCAAACAAAGAAGAGGAATCTGCAGATCTCTCCATAACTCCTGCTGGGTAGCCTCAAGCAGAGGGTAAATTAGCAACTTCTTAGAAATCCAAGAGCCAATGTACCCAGTGGTCAGAGTGGGACCATCCAGATTACAACTCCTCAGATTCATAAGGGACACACTCAGGGGCAGACTCAGTGAGCACCAAAGCCCCACTGAAGCAAGTCTTGCCCCATAAGGGTGTCTCCAGCACAGAAGTTCTCCCACCACAGACACAGCTGATTCTCACAGCCAATTGGCTGGAGGTCAATTCCTCCCAGTGATACCAACAACAATCAAGGCTTAAGTAAATAAGGCTGTGCACACAGCCCACAAAGGGGTGCACCAAGAGTGTCCAGGTGCA
>NW_006284843.1:910126-929946 GCF_000327345.1 Myotis davidii | reverse complement strand
AAAATGGTGAATATAATAGAATCAGGAGCATAGAAAGGCAATGGACTGACAATTCTCAGGGGGAAAGGGGTGTGTGGAGTGCAGGCAGAGACTGGACAAAAATCGTACACCTATGGATGAGGACAGTGGGGGAGGGGTAAGGGCAGAAGGTGCAGTGGGAACCGGGTGGAGGGGAGCTATCGGGGGAAAAAGAGGAACAACTGTAATAATCTGAACAATAAAGATTTAATAAAAAAAAGAAAAAATCAAGCATGTTTTAGTCTTAGGTCTAGAGGAATGCATAATAAATTCCATAAATGACTAGTGAGGAAATGCATAAACCAAGGGTGGGCAAACTTTTTGACTCGAGGGCCACAATGGGTTCTTAAACTGGACTGGAGGGCCGGAACAAAAGCATGGATGGAGTGTTTGTGTGAACTAATACATGTTAACACTGCTGCTGGTGAAGGAGCGGAGGGAAGAGCAAGAAAACCCTCCGCTCTTTTGGCTCCGCGGGCCAGATAGAACAGCCGAACGGGCCGGATCTGGCCCACAGGCCGTAGTTTGCCCACAGCTGGCATAAACCCTTCATACCTGTTTTTTTTTTTTTTTAGTTAATTCTCACTGGAGGGCATTTTTCCATTGATTTTTAGGGAGAGACAGAGAGAGAAACATTGATAGGAGAGAGACACATCGGTTGGTTGCCTCCCGCACACGCCCCAAACCAGAGCTAAAGATTGAGCCTGCTCTGGCCCACAGGCCGTAGTTTGCCCACAGCTGGCATAAACCCTTCATACCTGTTTTTTTTTTTTTTTAGTTAATTCTCACTGGAGGGCATTTTTCCATTGATTTTTAGGGAGAGACAGAGAGAGAAACATTGACAGGAGAGAGACACATCGGTTGGTTGCCTCCCGCACACGCCCCAAACCAGAGCTAAAGATTGAGCCTGCAACCAAGGTACCGGCCCTTGACTGGAATCGAACTCAGAACCGTTCAGTCTTCAGACCAATGCTCTATTTTTATTAAGCAACTTCATATTACTGAGAAGACAGAGAATGTTTTTAATCTCACAACTTAATAATTACAAGCCATGATAAGTGCTATGGAGACAATAAAACAAGGAGGTGTGTGAGAGGATGACTGAGTGAAGTAGTTGGCAACTTCAGATGAGGTGATCAGGGAAACTCTCTTATAAGACATTTGATTAGAAGCCCTGGCTGGCTAGCTCAGTTGGTTAGAGCATTGTCCCTATATGCCAAAGTTGTAGAGTTGATTCCCGGTCAGGGCACAAACAAGAATCAACCAATGAATGTAAAAATAAGTGGAACAACAAATTGATGTTTGTCTCTCCCCCTCTCCCGTTTCTGTTTTAAATAAATAAATAAATAAATAAATGCAATTTGAGTGGAGACCGAAAAGATAATAAGATGCCAACCTATAGTTTTCTGGGGGAGATTGTAGTAACTCAGGAGACAATATGTTTCAAAGCCTGAAAGCAGGAGCTAACTCGGCATGATCAAACAACAACAAAAATACCAAAGCTAAACAGAAAGAAGATTGAAATGCTTGAAACATCATTAATAAAGAGAGAAATAGTAGACAATGAGGTCGGTGAGATTGCCATGGGCCAGGTCACATAGATCCTGGTAGAACATGAAAAGGATTTTTTTTTAAAATTTTTTATTACAAAGGGTATTACATATGTGTCCATTTTTTCGCCCCGCCCTAGACAGTCCCCTAGCCTCCCTGAAAAGGATTTTGGATTCTGCCCTAAAAGGAAAGAACATTGGAAAATGTTCTTATTCATGTAATAAACAAATAATCATATATAAGGTGTTGGGTGCTTATAATTTAGGCACTATTCTAATATTTTACATGAATTAACTTAATGCTTATAGCAACCTTTTGAGGAATCTGGTGCGCAGGTATGTTGAATAATTTCCCCAAAGCTATACAGCTAGTAAGAGAGTGCCAGAATCTGCAGCTGGGAAGTCTGGCTTCCCAGTGCCTGCTGACTCCCTTAGACTTATGGCTTCCTTTTTATGAGTCTGTGAATGTGACATGCTAAAGGAGTTGGAGGACATAATTTGTTTCTTCTCCTTAAATGTATGCGCAGCCTTACATCCCTTGTGATTTAATTCAGCCTAACAATAACTCACTGGCGTCATACTCAGCACATGGTCCTGGCTGACTTTCTGGGGTACAGAAATGAAGAAGATAATGGTTCTTCCCTCAAGGAATTCACGGTCAAGCAAAAGAGACAAGTAAATACATAAATGTTTACAATACAAGCAAGTCTCTCTGGTATTTAACACAAGTGCTCTCTAATACGCAGTCATCCTCTCTTTTGTAGGCTGGTTTGCATTAAATCGGACCCTGTGACTAACCTCGTCCATGACTTTGAGCATGTTCCTTCTGGCTGAGGCATGGAACGCCCCTACACAACTCCCCGCTCCCCATCTTGAGGTAACTGAGAAAGCCTCCTGTTGCCATGGCAGAGACACAGTTTGAAAGCAGCTGGTGACAAGTGAAGTCATTTCGTGGAGAACAGCTATCCTGGGCCGTTACCGGACTCACATCAGGTTTTTTTGTAAGCAAGAAATAAAGTTGTTGGGATAACTGCTGAGATTTTAGGCTCTATTTGTTAGCGCATCAAGGCATAGACTGTCTGCTGTTTTCTGCTTTAAACAAAATATATGTGCACTTTTTCTGAGACACAAAAGGAAAAAAAAAAATTCTTACTGGTAAATTCAAGATGTTTCCACAGAAAAAGTAAGACTTTAATTGTATATAAAAGATGAAAAGGACTTCAACAGTCAGAAAGATTAGGGAATGGAGTGGAACAGGGATCAGGAAGGAAGAATATTATAGGAAAATATACAAATTGAATAATGACCGCATTCTTTGAAATGCTGAAAGGCAGACATAGCCATGTTTATAAAATATCTGGTAGTTCCTAGTAAAATGATAGGCAGGTGTAAGATAATGGGAGAGAGATGTGAGTGAAAAGATAGATTAGGGGCCACTTACTAGTATTTAGAGTTTTGATAAACTGAAGGTCCTTGGACTTGATTTTGTACAACCTGAGAGAGTAAAAGATTTTGATAGAGAAGACATTTGCTGGGAGCAAAGACATGTATTGACTAGTTTGCCATAATCATGATATAGTCCCTGCCCTGTGTTGATTGCAAACTACAATCAGCGATACTACATTGTTCTCAAATGATTTCTTTAGGTGACTTTAAATGTAAACTCCATAAGAGCAAATACTTTTAAAGATATTGAGGCAACCTCACTGAGGACATTACATTTGTTCTGAGTCTTTGGCACTCGTTGGTAGCTAAGACTTGAATAGGTGGTGAGAAGGAAGAGGTAGGGGAGAAAGACTCAGGTAAGTATGAATTAGGCTTTGTGACTTCATGCAGCCTGTGCCTAGGAAGACAACTCAGGCAGCAATGTGACCAAGGATTCTAGTAATTGTCCAGGAGAGAAAAATAGAGGCTCAACTGGAACAGGAGTAACATGGAGATAGACTGAATGGGTCAAGAGACCATATATGTGTCTAGGTGTCTAACTTGGGCTACTAAATTAATGATGTATATAATTAGTTGCTGTTAGTGAGAAAGGAGAAATAGCATGTTTGAAGAATCATAAAGCATCACCTGGCTGGTTCCAGCCAATGTTGTAGGATGCCTGATGGAGCCACTGAATTTGAATGAGAAAACAGTCTTGCTTCTGATAATACAGTAACGTTTATATCTGTACTGAATCCGCTTCTGAAACATGAAAGATCTTAAGACAAAAATGAACTCTCTGGAAACTAGTACTGCTGTTCTTGAGACTAGGATGGGAAAAGTAAAAGTAAGGGTCAGGAAGTTATTTATTTTATAATATTTGCACATTTTTATGGGTATAAATCTCATTATTATGAAATAAATACTGTAACATTATTTTTAAGTGTACATAGGTGTTGGTTAATGAATAAAATACAAATCAGCAAAAATAACACTGTATACTTATTAACTATTTGTCATCATTGTAATTCCTTAATCATCTGACAATAAAAGTATAACTATTATGATCAGGGTCTGTGAAGTTTTTGATATTAAAACTCAACCCTATCCATGGAAAGGTTGAGAACGTCTGCTCTTGTTTTCTGGAGGGATACTTATATCTCTGGTGTATAGAATTGTATGTTTGGAGGAATCTGAAATTCATAAAAATAAATTCATTCTTTGACATTGAATATAAAGCAAAAGGATCAGAGGTGGAGATGGTCTTGCAACATAAAATTTACAGACAGAACAATTGTTTTCAGGAGCTCTGAGGAAGCTCCCTGAACATCAGGTCTTGGTCATAGATTCTATTAAGTTTTAAAGATTCCAGTGGTCTCTCTCTCTCTCTCTCTCTCTCTCTCTCTCTCTCTCTCTCTTCACACATGTTGGGAGGGGGAGGGTGGTGGTGGAAGAGGATGAGGAGGGATGTCCAAATGCTACAATAGTCTTCTCAGCATGCACCTCCTGGGAAAATCAGGAAGTTGGCCAGCTGTTCACATTATTTTCAAATAAGTTCTTCATTTGAAACCTGTGGATTCCGTGCTTCATTTTGATTGTGAAAGCATCTGTTGCAAACCATATTGAAAATGGTCTGCTATTTTCTTCCCTACATGAGGACTTTGATCCTTTGAGAGAAATTATTGTAAATATAGTATAACTTTGCCGAAAGCATTTTGTTCAACCTAAGTGCCAGAAGGTAATGCCTTTTACTGTTATTTCACTGAAAAGTCAAGGAGGGTTTAAGTAAATGTTTCCCTAGTAAATTGTATGGGGGAATCTGTAACTGTTCAGTGGAAAAATCTAAAATAAGCAATTAGCAAAGACACTGTTTGTTAAAGTGACATTTCCCTGAAAGTCCGTTGTTACTATCAGCATGAAGGTTTTCTTACTACTTGTGCCCCTCACTCTGGACTTGGCAATCAGTGAACACCAAGTAGCTGCTGATTTCATTTTGTAAAGCTTTCTTGGTTAACATCTCCAGATATAAGGATTTCTATTGGCATCAAAATTTAATTAAGTATAGTCAGTTTGCCTTTGCTTTGAGTTTGATGATTTGAATCTCAACTGCCTTTAGGGAGAAAAATAAGGAAGTACATTACTCACCATTTCACATCTGTTGCAGTTTAAAAGACTCAGTTGCCAAGAATTTTATGAAGCATCACTTAGTAATGATTCAGGAAATGATTAGTCAATGCATCTTATGCTCAAAGTGGAGGGCACCCTCTATTGTCCATCTTGCTGTGATGTTTCCTCAAAACAGAATCAAGTTGTGAATCTGCAATTTCTTCTTAAATGAACACTGTTAACTGAGGAAGGCGCATAAGAAGATTCTTCAATATTATAGTCAGAATTTTAAGGCATAGAGATAGGGTGGTCTTAAAAAATAGACCCTGGTGATAAATAATTTTTAAAAAACTGGCTTCATTCTTGTTTTCCATCAGACAACTGGGATTTACAAAGTCACCTGATATCTCTGTGAAACAGTTTTCTTCTTTGGAAAATGAGAATGTTAATCATTGTACAATGTACTTTTGCAAAGGTTTGTTTTTGTGGTTATTTAAATTTGAAGTGTAAATGAAGCTTCCAATATTTTTTGTTTGCTTTTTCAATTTTAAGATGCATTATTATCCACATTTCACTATTATAAGGCTTTGGAACTGATGACTATATCTTGTATTTTTAGGTCTTTGGTTGAAAACTAATACCTCAAAAAGTTGGCTTATCTAAAATTTCTCCTTACATGATTCCAAAGGTCTTATTACCTCTCCTAAACATCTTACTCTTTCTCTGAAATTTTCAATGGGTCCTTACTATTATTTAGCCATGTTTTGATTCTTGATTTCTAATGGTTTGTACCTTAGACCTCTGCTAATTGTGTTAACATACAACTCATTCACTTTTATTGTTTCAATATGGAATAAAGGAAATGAGAAATTATGAGATATTTCTCATTTCCATACCATAAGAATGACCCTCAAATATTTACTCTAGTTTTACAAAACCTTCAATATCATATTTTCAGATAGTTACTATGCTGTTCTACTTGTGTAGCACACAGCATGTCAAAGCCAAACTCAAGACCTTTATCCAAAATGTAGCTCAGGTTTGATCCCTTTGGCAAGACTACAGATGGTTTTCTGTTTTTCCATTGGGAGGCATATACTAGCAATATTTGCTTTGCTCATTGCAACTGGGTAGATCATTGTTGTAGATCTTTTCAGTGGACAGAGTTAATGTACTCTTTTTAGTTGACAGCTAATACATTTTATGAAAGTTCATATTAAAGATAAAATATCTCATAAGCTCGTACTGATACTTTCTAAATAAATTTTATACAGTTTTTTAAAAACTTAATTTGTTTTATATTTCATCTGTGTCTCCTTTCACATTGGGAACCCTAGCTCTCAAGGACACAGCCTATCATAGAATTAAAATATCCCATAATTTCTCATTTCCTTTATTCCATGTCACCTGCATAATTATCTCAGGATAATAATTTTAATACCATCACCAACAATATTTTTTATAGAAGCACTTATTTTTTCATTTGTTCTCTCCATTCTCATTCTTTAAAAAAAATAATTGTCCTTATATACATTGCTAGAGCACATAGTGTTACATACTAAAATCTCTCCTTTTTAATCCTCATTTAGTATTAGTTCCATAAGTAACTCTGTATGGAATCCCCACCACCAGTCCTACCAGGCGTACATATATTTAAAACTTTTTAGCTATATATTGTTTCTCCTCTACTTGTCTGCATGCACATGGAACAACGAAGGAAAAGGGAACCAGCTTTGTTGGTTAGATGTGCTTATTCTCTGAGGTAAGCACTGATGACAGACTGTCTTGGTGTCAAATGGGACAGATCCAAGAAAACCCTTTTCTCTATTTCTACCAGCGTGTCTCATTTCCTAGGGAAAGTATTGAGGTACATACTGATCATAAATATATCCATTTATCAACAGGATTAATCTTTATTTCTTACTTAATTATTCCTCTTTTATCTTTATGAAGCACTAAAACATTTTTTAAAAGCTATTTAACCATTCGTGAAGAAAACAGATAACCAGATGATTACAGTGTTAACATAAGTATTAATCTATTAATTTGTTAAATAACTTATCAACATTAGTCAATTCTAATATATTATCCAAAGTGAACATGCACTTATCATTTGTTAATTTGTTGATGATAGCCATTCTGACAGGTGTGAGATAGTACTGCATTGTTGTTTTGATTTGCATCTCTCAGATGATTAGTGACTTTGAGCATGTTTTCATATGTCTCTTGGCCTTTCTTCTGTCTTCTTTTGAAAAGTATCTATTTAGGTCCATTGCCCATTTTTTGATTGGATTGTTTATCTTCCTTTTGTTAAGTTGTATGAGTTCCCTGTAAATGTTGGAGATTAAACCCTTATCGGTGATAACATTTGCAAATATGTTCTCCCATGCAGTGGGCTTTCTTGTTGTTTTGTTGATGGTTTCCCCTGCCGTGCAAAAGCTTTTTATTTTGATACTAGAGGCCCGGTGCACAAAAATTTGTGCCCTCGGGATGGGGGGGGGGAGTCCCTCAGCCTGGCCTGTGCCCTCTCGCAGTCTGGGACCCCTTGGGGGATGACCACCTGCTGGCTTACACCCGACCCCCGGGGGATTGGGCCTAAGCTGGCAATCAGACATACCTCTGGCAGCCTGAGAGCCCTCGGGGGATGTCCACTTGCCAGCGGGGAGCAGGCCTAAGCTGCAGTCGGAAATCCTCAGCGCTGCTGAGGAGGTGGGAGAGGCTCCCACTACCACCGCTGTACTGGTTGCCATCAGCCTGGCTTGTGGCTGAGCAGAGCTCCCCCTGTGGGAGCGCACTGACCACCAGAGGGCAGCTCCTGCATTGAGCATCTGCCCCGTGGTGGACAGTGTGTGTCATAGTGACCAGTCATTCCCAGTTGTTCTGTTGTTAGGGTCAGTTTGCATATTACCCTTTTATTAAATAGGATAGAGGCCCAGTGCATGGGTGGGGGCTGGCTGGTTTGCCCTGAAGGGTGTCCCAGATCAGGGTGGGGGTCCCGCTGGGGTGCCTGGCCAGCCTGGGTGAGGGGCTGAGGGCCGATTTCAGGCTGGCGAAGCCCCCCTCCAATGGAAGCTCCCAGGGTCTCCTTTCTTTCTTTCTTTCTTTCTTTCTTTCTTTCTTTCTTTCTTTCTTTCTTCCTTCCTTCCTTCCTTCCTTCCTTTCTTTCTTTCTTTCTTTCTTTCTTTCTTTCTTTCTTTCTTTCTTTCTTTCTTTCTTTCTTTCTTCCTTTCTTCTGGGATTTATTTACCTTCAATAATTGAAACTTTGTAGCCTTGAGAGGAGCTCAGAGCCAACCAGGGCAGTGGGGAGGGAAGCTTGGCTTCCTCCATCATCAGAGGCAACCCAAGCCTCCTGCTCACTCCAGCTCTGTGGCTGCTGGCCGCCATCTTTGTTGGGTTAAATTGCATATAGTCACTCTGATTGGCTGGTGGGTGTGGCTTAAGGTGTAGCAATTTGCATGTTTATCTTTTATTAGTGTAGATACAAATCAGCAAATGACAAGTGCTGGCAAGGATGCAGAGAAAAAGGAACCCTCATGCACTGCTGGTGGGAATGCAGACTGGTGCCGCCACTGTGGAGAACAGTATGGAGTTTCCTCAAAAAACTAAAAATGGAACTCCCATTTGACCCAGTGATCCCACTTCTAGGAATATATCCCAAGAAACTAGAAACACTAATTAGAAAGGATATATGCACCCCTATGTTCATAGCAGCACAATTCACCATAGCTAAGATTTGGAAACAGCCTAAGTGCCCATCAGTAGATGAGTGGATTAGAAAACTGTGGTACATCTACACAATAGAATACTATGCTAAGGTAAAAAAGAAGGAGTTTTTGCCATTTGCAACAGCATGGATGGAAGTGGAGAGCATTATGCTAAGTGAAATAAGCCTGTCAGAGAAAGATAAATCTCACATGATCTCACCTATTTATGGAATATAATGAACAACATAAACTGATGAACAAAAACAGATCCAGAGACAGAGACGCATCGATCAGACTGTTAAACCTCAGAGGGAACGTAGGGGAGGGTGGGGATAAGGGGAGAGATCAACCAAAGGACTTATATGTAAGCATATAGGCCTAACCAATGGACACAGGCAACAGGGGGGTAAAGGCATGAGTGTGTGGGGGGGGTGGTTAGGGGATTATGGGGGGATAAGGACACATATGTAATAACTTAATCAATAAAGAAATTTAAAAAAAAACACAAAGTGAACATGCACATAAAATGTATGTGAAAGTTAATGGCTTATGCAGAGGTATACATTCATCAGAGGTATACTTTAGATAAGAACATTTTTAATTATTGGAATTATCTTCTGTGTGTTCATGTGCTACTGAAAAGAGTATTGGTGAGTAATGCGGTACAATTCAACAAATATTGTCCAAAAAATAAATATTCTATTAGTTTAGCAATTTACTTGTATTATAGAAATACCAGACAACTTTAATGAGGTGAAATTTTCTGCTTAAAAACTTATTAAGTATAGACTTTACTAACTCATTTTCACCTGCAACACTGATAACTAAAATCTACTTTGAAAATACAACATATTTCCTTTCAGCAATTTATTGTTCAGATTTAGTTCTAAATGATGTTTGAAAAAGCACAGTTATATAGATAGTTATAAAATTTAACAACATAGACATTAAAATAGGAAAAAAACTTCAGTTAATCAGCAGGTCCATATAAAGAGAATGGAGTTAGAGACCACTGACTGCTTAAAAAGGTATAATAAAATTTTTAAGAGTTTATTTGAGCAAAAATAGACTCAAATAGGGCAGTACCAAACCCCAAGTGGTTAGGAGTACTTCACCAGGAGCTGGGGGAAAGACTTTTATAGAGAAGAGGAGGATGCAAAGCAAGAAAATTATTTGATTGGCCATAACTTACGTGGTTGCATTATTGTTGGAAGCCTCAGTGGCTGTTTGTGATTGCTTGTCTTTAGATCTTGATTTCTTAATCTTCAGGCATTTACAGGCTTAGATTTGGCTTTGTGTACATAGACTGTAAGGTATTAGATCCTCCTTAGTCTACTGGCCTCCTGGTTTAATTAATTTAACAGACCTTATATGAATGCTTCAATAATTTAAATGAGTTGAATGTAGATACTTGGTGTCAACACATTTTTTTTTCCTTATTCACCTAAGTTCTATAGCCAATAAGCAGGAAAATTTGAGGAATAGCTCTGTTTTCTCTTTGGTTGTTTATCTTTTCTGACACATTATGATTCACCCACATTTTCTAAAATTTTTAATTGAAATATTGTTTTAAAAAAACCCTATTACTCAAAAACAAGTGACTATTTTATGTTATATAAATCATTTGAAAGGCATTATTAGTCTTCAACAGTTCTATGCCCTGTTGTTGGTGTCTCCCAGTGTACATGCTATGTAATAACTGTACCTGACTACCTCAGTCATTCTACTCAGTTATCATCTTAGAAAGTCATGTGAAATTTTTTAAAAACATTATGATATTTAAAAATAAATACATGCAAATAAAAATAATCATGCAAATAAAAATTTAGAGTATTAGCTTTGTGATGGAACGGATTTGAGTTCCAAGAATGCAAAAAACAGATGTTTAATAACACTTGTTAAGTGAATGAAAGAATCAAGCAGTCATTCAGTTATTTAATAAATGCTAGTTCTAGTCCTCATAGACTATGTAACATTCAGTGTGTTATTTGGATAACTGAAACGCAGAAAAGTTATTTATAAGACAGAGAATAGCTCACAGAATTGGAGTGTAGACAAGTGACATATTGCAAGCAAGCATCTGAAAAAGAATCTTCAACATAATAACTGGTCAATAAATCTTTCTTTGTCTGTAATCTTTCTTGAAGATATTTGGGCTGTTTTTAGCAATGTGCTGTCAAGTCCTATACACGATTGTAAATAAGGGTATTTATTTATACTTCCAAACAGACAAAGGCACTAACTCTATCCGAGGCTTAATCTGGAAAATACTACAGCTTAAAGTTTATTAAACCATAAAGTTGCTTGGAAAATTTTCAGACTCTAAGTGGATATCTAGAAAAGCATTTCTTGAACATCTTGAATGACACATAACTTGGAACTTTCCAAGAGGACTCATCAGAACATTCACAGGAGTACAAAAACCTCTTTTCATTACCTAAGCGTTGTCATATGAAATGAACATATTACTGAGTCAGTTTAATTAATCTATTTCTGGGCTTTAGCATTTTTGCTTCTTGTGCTGGATGAAATCAGTTCAGTGCAGGAGATCAGTAACGGTGGGTGAATTTTTTCATATAACACTATTGCTGACTATGATTTTTTCTCAGCATATTTATTTCCCATCTTTATTTTCTGTTGTCAGCAGGATCACTTTTGGACAAACATAGTTCTCAATTCCCTTCTATTTTCTCTCATGGTACATAGGAAAATTTTTTAAAAATTAATAATTTTTATGCCAAATTCAATGCCCCCCCTTTTAACTTAAACTTTCTATAAATATTACATTTGTTGTATTTCTCTTCCTTCTTGAATCTTGGTTTTCAAAGTACAGCTGTACCAAAATGTTCCTCTTACACCTCCAGAAACCCTTGCTCTATTTCACTCTTCATTTTCCATTGCCTGCATTTTCGGCTTTCTTACAATATTTGGTGGCTATCCACCCTAACAGAATTGTGAAGTGCCACCAAGAGCACCTTTCAGGTAGGAAGTAATGATTACCCCTGCTGCTGGGTGTACTGCCAGGAGAAAGGTCTTAACTCTCAACACCTCTAAGGGGGCATCTGAGTTGAAGAGAATCATCTGGCTAAAGAGCATGCGTCCTTCACACAGGCAGCCATTGCCAAGGGCGGACTGGTACAGAGGCATAAGGCCCAGCTCTGCTCCAACTTGAGGCAGCTTTACAGGTTCATACCATCCTCGGAACATCCTGGAAGATTAGATAAAGCTTCTGTTGAGACTGGATCCCACTCTGACTTCTCTCTTTTCTCAATCTATTGATCCTAAGCCACTCCCTAATAAATGTCATGCTCGCTAATCTCCATATCAGAGCTCATTTCCATGGGAACCAACCTGTGCCAGTCATCTTTTTATTTCCCCCTCATGCTATTCTCCTTTCTGATGTAATCTCAAGCTCGCTGTAACTCAAATAACACCAGGTGACGATTTCTACCTCTTTCTTGCTCTGGAGTAACCTTTAGATTACTAGTGCTCCATCTCCTGAGTCAAATTCTTCCCAAGGCACAGACATTTTATTTGGGTAATGACTCTTCCGTCTATATCCATGCCACTCAGTTATATTCATTTTTCAAATTCATTCACAAGTATTCACTGAGGGTTTACCAATCTCAGACCCTGTGTGAGGCATTCATTGTTCCCAACCTGGAAAACTGTACTATCATTGTACTTCGTGCTCCTTTTATTCTCTTTCCACTTCAACTTATCATTCTTCCTACGTGAAACACAGCTTTCACCATGGAATAGTTATGTTCAAAAACCTTAAATGGTTCCTCCCCTTTCAAAAAATATAACACATATTCTTCAGCTTCCCATCCTAGCTATTTTAAATCTACCCCTAAAACCATTTCTTAAACACTTCTGTCTCTCCCTATATAGTCTTCTCGTCATTCATGGTGGATGGCATGTGGTTTCTCAACCATGTCACACAGCATTTTCAGATCTCTATGTCAAGTATGTTCTGTCTAGAAGACTGTTTATTATTATTATTATTATTATTATTATTCATGGGGTTTTGAATTAATCTTTTAAATCTAAGCCAAATTTTGCAGGCAAAATTTATTCCTTTTTTTTTTTGGTATTCTGTTATCAGTCTTATCATTGCAGTCTGAGCCCCTCCATATCAGAGGCCACATCTTCTTCATGTTATTATATTAATATCCAATATTTTAAAAGCTATAGTTTGTGCAAGCAAATAAGGTTACTGATCATATCAATGAGTAATCACCAAACAACATATATTTTTCAGTTACTGATTTGAATGAGTGTACCTTCACAATTCAGCACAGTGCCACACAAATAGCACTTGGTTCCAAAGTACTTGAATTGAATTTCTAATTTAAAAATATATGAATAACTACCTATTCTCCACATCTAACTCACCCACAAAATATGTCTGCATACCATAGGCATTGATTAAGGTTCTACATATACACATATGAGGAAAAGAAGATGAATGTATAAACATCTAGTACTATTAAAGATTTAGTGAGACTTACTAGTAAAGTTCCACAAGGGCAGAACATGATTTTGTATCACAGTTGCATCCCTAACTTCAAGTAAAATGTTTGAAATATAATAAGAAATGATTATTTGTTGATGGAAAAATAATTTAAATCTCAGTACTAAATTCTAAATACTAAATTCTTTTTTAAATTCAACTCAGGAGAAACTACTATTTTATTCTACATCATTAACTGACATTTCTTTGGGGTATAACTAGATAAAATCTTGAGCTTTTTGGAGTATTATTGCAATTTAAATGTCACACAGGGTGAATTTCATTTGAGTGTAATCTTGCAACTGAAGGGTGTCCTGAGTCAGAAGCAATATGTAAGCATCTGGAACCTCTGGCACTGGGAGCTTCTTTGGTACTGCTCTAATGTAGCAGTTTTCAAGTCATTTGAGCTTATCTGTGTTATCAAATGTCTTAAATATACACTACTGCCCTGCCTTGATATAAAGAAATACTGCCAAAATAAATTGCAGGGCAATATCAAACTAAAAGAGCTTTTGCACAGTAAGGAAAACCAATAACAAAATAAAAAAGCAACCGATTGAATGGGAGAAAATATTTGGAAATCATATAGCTGATAAGAAGTTAATGCCCAAAATATACAAAGACCTCATACAACTCAATAGCAAAAAAATCCCAAACAATCTGATTAAAATATGGGTAGAAGATCTGAATAGACATTTTTTTTCCAAAGAAGACACACAGATGGCCAATAGGTTCATAAAAAGATAATCAACATCAGGGAAATTCAAATCAGGGATATCACCTCCCACCTGTTAGAACGGCTATTACTAAAAAGACAAGAAGAATAAACATTGTCAAGAATAAAAAGGAAAGGGAACCCTTGTGCACTGTTGGTGGGAATGCAAATTGGTATAGTCACTGTGGCAAACAGTATAGAGGTTCCTCAACAAGTTAAAAAAAAGAACTACCATATGACCCAGCAATTCTATATCTGGGTATTTACCCAAAAAAATTTAAAAAGCTAACTCAAAAAGATATAAGCACCTTTATGTTCATTGCAGCATTATTTATAACTAGAGGCCCGGTGCACGAAATCGTACATGGGTAGGGTCCCTAGGCCTGGCAGGAGATCAGGGCCAATATGCGAGGCAACTGGCGGGGTGGTTGGGGCCCCCGCTTGCACCTGCCTTGGCTGGCCTGGCCCCACCCACTCACTGGCTCCACCCCCTGCAGCCACCATCAGTCACCTCCCTCTGCAGGGTGACCACGAGGGTGATCAAGGGGGCCCCTGGTGGCATCTGCCTTGGCTGGTGGCTGGCACTGCCTGCTCGCCAGCCCTGCCCCCCCGCCGCTGACACTGCCGGTCAGTCAGGGCCTGCAGCTCCTGTGTTGGGGGTAGCTCCTGTGTTGAGCGTCTGCCCCCTGGTGATCAGTGTGCATCATAGCGACTGGTCGTTCTGCAGGCCATTCTGCTGTTTGGTCGATTTGCATATTAGGGTTTTATTATATAGGATAGACATGGAAACTGCAAAATACCTTAAGGGCATTATGCTAAGTGAAGTAAATTAGAGAAAAACTAATACTGTATGATCTTACTTATATGTGGAGTCTAAAAAAAGAAAGAACAAAAACAAAACAAGCAAACAAACAAACAAAAAGTTGAGTACATGGATACAGAGAACAGATTGGTGGTTGTTAGAGGCAGAGGTAAAGGGGAAGGCTGGTAGGAGGGAGAAATGGATGAAGGGGGTTAAAAAGTATGAACTTCCAGTTATAAAGCAAACAAGTCTTGGGGATGTAATGGATAGCATGGTGACTACTGTTAATAATACTAGATTGTATATTTGAAAGTTGCTAAGAGAGTAAGTTTTAAAAGTTCACATCATAAGGAAAAAATCTGTATGTATGGTGACTAATATTAACTAGACTTATTGTGATAATCATGCTGAAATACATACAAATATTGAATCATTATATTGTATATAATGAAACATGTAAAACATAATATATTACTATACCTGAAAGTAATATAATGTTATGCAATTATGCCTTAATAAAAAAGAAACACTGTCACTAAGCCATTAGAATATTTAAAAAATACTTTTATAACGCTATGACAAAAAAAAAATAGTTAATTTTCCTCTTCTTAACCTTAGATAATGGTGGAAAAGTATTTTGACTTCAAGGTAAACTTTTATTTTTAAATAGAGGTAGGTGAAAATACAATTACATTCTTCTAGCTTCCACATATTCTATTGCCCTATTATATTAATGAACATTTTCAATCTTGTTCCTGTCAATTTTTAAGTTATTGCACTGCATATTTAGTCCCTCATGTGATGGACTTTACAGAAGGCTTCTTTACTGAGGTGTTAATAAAAATGAATTGCCTTCTTAACTTTTTTTACTTTTCTCACATCCAATTTATGTCTTTTACCAAGTGTGTGAGTGTGTGTGTGTGTGTGTGTGTGTGTGATTATTTATCTACATAAATTTTACTTCTAACTTACTATCACTTTATTCCAGGGGAGATTTGATGTTTATTATGGAGATTGAATTTTGGGTATATTCATATGTGTATATATGCATGAATTTCATATATATGTCACCTTAATTTCAACCTTTGTCATTGGCTAGATATCCCAAATTAAAATAAATGTATGTGCCAGATATACCAAATCACATATATGTCCATGATTTTTCTTCCTTTCATAACAGATAAGGGGCAACCAGTGAGTGAACCAAGACCCCTTCTCATCTACTGGGGTCAGAAAGTTAGCAGGAACACCCCAAGGGGAGATGCACTTGTCTCTTCTCTGGTTTTAATGAAAGAATCATGAGAACATCATTGCTAGCCTCCTCCCAAGTAAATAGCTTCTGGACATATCAGTAGAGCACTTCAAAGGAAAGATCAGCAGCATAATTAAATTTTATGCTACACCTCCATCTTAGATAAACATTTTTTGATTAATTGATGAAGATGGACTTAGTTATAACCAGAAGCTAAGAAACAAATTTGACTCAACTGAAAGGTGTCACAATTCCCAAAGAGCTAGCACTAAGTTAATGCTAATGTGATTTGACACATTTTCCTCAAAAAAAATCTATTGCTAGGGTTGGTAAATATTTTTAGCTGATTGAGAGTTCTCAGTTTCCTCTGGTGGTGAGACTTTGATTTCATATTTAGGATTGAATTTATCTCTGCAAGCAAATTTATAACCAAAAGCTTTGGGGGTCTGAGGTGATGAGTTATAACAATAATAATAATTTTTTTGCAATATTTTTGATTTCTACCTGGGAAGCATTTAAACATGACAACTGGGGAAGATGCTAGGGAACTCAGCCTGAAAACTCATTTGGTTAGAGAGACTGCTATTTCTGTTTAGATTGTTCGCTTGATGTGCCTTGGGAGGAGGCCCAGTAGAAATCATGCGGGATATTTTTCTATATCTTTCCCACTGTGAAAACACTTGCCACTAATACTAGTTCTCAAATAATGTGCATTGATTGGATGACTAAAGCCCAGCCATTCAACGTTTTGTCAGAAATCAAACGCAAATGTATTCTTATCGTATCCTATGTTTTCTCCATTACAGAACTTACCATATAACTACACTAGCAACATTTGTTAATTCCTAGTCCCGCCACTTTGACAGTGAACTCTGTGAGTCAGGACAAAGGTTCCATCCATACGGCAGCACCAGAGCTCTCCAAGCTCTGGCATATGTAATAGATATTGCACATTGTTGCTGAATAAAACAATCATGAGAAAATTGTCTTAGAGGTAATTTCCAAGACCATTAAACCCAGAAGGTGCTTCAAGACCTACTTAAGATTTCCTTAAGTAAAAGACAAAATATCAACAGCACATAGCATTTTCACAACTGGAATTTCGCTTGGCTATGTCTTTTTCTTTTCCTTTCTTTTTTTTAAAAACCATGATTTGTAAGAAAGCCTTGAAGCAATTAGGCACGAACAGACTGCTTTCCCTGCCATGTTTGGTGTCAAACAAGGAAAGTGGGCAAATGTGTTTTTCTCTTTGGTTTTTTGAGGTGTGAATGAAGAATGTGATGTGGGGTTTCTGAGTGTTGTCCTAATGACCAACTTCCAGCTCTCAGGCAGGTTAGTTATATTCAAAAGGCCATCGTTTGGGATAAATGTTATATTTCATTCCTTCAGCTAGTTATAATGTTATCCGCATACTTGGATTGATATTAATTTGCAACGGCATTAAGTGCAGAAGCACCTAGAAAAGTATTGTGTGTGAATGGAAAGGCAGCCCCAGCCAAGTTCTAAATCGGTTGGAACTTAGCATTCACTCAACAACAACAACTCCGATTTACTGAGTGTTTATTATGTGTCAGTTCTTTCATGTAGTTTATGACACTTAATTCTCAGAAAAGCACCATGAATTTGGAATTATTAACATCATCAGTTTCAATGATGAGAAAACTAAAGCTGAGTGAGGTTAAATATAGTTCCCAAGGTAACACAATTTATGAAGCTTAACTGAGATTTCAAATAGAATCTGATTCTTGAATTCGTGTTTTTAATCATGATATTATCCTGCACTTAATTCCAGATAATTAAACCAAATTTTTAATAGATGATGAAGAGGAATAAAATTGGTCAATTTTTATACAATAAAACCCAGGGTTAATGAACTTTAATGAAATTATGTATGGACTATAGTGTCCTGGATTTTTCCAAGAATTGCTTGAGGTAAATAGATGATAAACCTAGTCATCTTTAGCAATAGTTATACCGTTTCTTGTGGAAAATTAATTGTACACCTTTTGTTCCCCCACAGAATTAAACTTTAAAAACACACACACACACACATTTGCCAAGCTCTCATTTGGAGCCTGGAATATTAAACTGTCATCTCACAACCAAAAAAGGACAAGGGTAAAATGAAAATGGATCTTGTCCCAAATAACTAAAAGTCTTTCTGGCATTGTTTAATATTTGGAGGAAAAAAAGTGAGCTGCACTATAACAGAGCAGAAAGCATCTCGCTGTCATGGCTTGACTACTGCTTTTAACCTCAGAATTAAACAGAACAGAACAGAACACATTTCCTGCAGCCCACAGTGAGGTAATACTCAGTTTCACAGCACCATTTTTGGAGTCAAGTACACTATCTTCTATCTACTCATTTTCTTTTCTAAACCCCTAAGCAGGAGTCCTCATACACTTTTTCACAGAGCATTCACTCCATGATTTAAATATTTCCTTTACTCTGGCAGACTCTAGGTGCCTGTTCTGTTGAAATTATAGAGTGAAGACATTCATAAAGTCTATTCTATTTGGGAGAATAATGTTCTCAAAGACAGGATTTACAGTAATGTATCAGAAGATGGAATTTAGAGAGTTGTAGATGAACACCATCTATTTTGCACCCTGCTGTAAAGAGATTCCCCCCACCCCCTACTCTTTGTGCAGGCTTTTGTTTCCAGAAATCCTTTTTTTTTTTTTTTTTTTTTTAGTTTAAAGAAATTGCTTCTGAATAGGAAACTCTCTAGCGGCCTTTCATGCTGTGTTTTCTTACCACTTTTTATCCTTAGTTTGCATTTCAAGAAACATTTGCATGAAAACCAGTCCTGTTTGCTTGAAGTTTTATCTGTTCTGACTTCTGATGGATTGACCTCCAGCCATAATTAGTGATGGAGGAGCTTCAAAAGGCTGCCACCCCCCATCCTTTAACTCCAGCTCCTTTCCCTTTATTGAATAAATCCTCTGCCCCCAATCTCCAGGGCAGGCCTTCCTTTCACTGACCCTAGGAGCGTGTCAGCTCCCTTTCCCCTTCTTTTGACCTTTGGTCAATAAACTCATAATCCCACTGCAACTGTGAGCTTTTCACTTGCAAGTGTGAGGCAGCATCACTGCCTGAAGCTCCCAGTTGTTACTGCCTTGAAATGTGCCTTACCCTAAAGACACACACTCCCCAGTGTGGGGCAGTTCCACACTTCCACTGCAAGGTGGCACCTGCTAAGCATCCTAGAAGAACCACCTCACCCTTCTTCAGAAAACCTTCTTGACCCTCCTAATCTAGGCAGGTGTCCTACTTTGTACCACCATCGCATCCTGTGCTTCCGCTGTCAGAACACCCATCACATTCTTGCAATTGCTTATTTAAACATCTATAAACCCCATGGATTCAAGGACCACATCGATTTTGTCTCTATCCTCTATCTCTTAACAGTGTCTCACTTTTGGTAGCTGCTCAGTAACCATTAATGAAATGAATGAGTGAATGAATATTGTGCAGTTATCCTGTCTTCAGTGATGCTTCCTTGGGGGAGTCAACCAAAGTCAGAGACAGGGGTGCAACCTTTGGCAAGTAGTTGCTTGCATTTCTGGAAGTGCTCAGCCCTTGATACCCATTTGTTCTATGAATAGTGAAGGAGGTATGGGGGTGAAGGGCTGGAAGTAGGTATCTCTGAAGAATAAACATCCTGAACCAAGATACAGAGGTGGGAAAGGGAGAAAGAACATATGAGAGGGGCTTCCGTGACTTT
>NW_006284843.1:890241-910077 GCF_000327345.1 Myotis davidii | reverse complement strand
AGTCCTAGTTTTCCAAGTTTTCTCTCAAATGCCACTTATTTCATGATGCTTTTCACATTCCCCAGAAAGCTATATCCTTCAGGTCCCTTTAGAATTTTGTATTTTTTTTCATGGTACTGGTGTATTTTGAATTGTATAAATTTGTGTGCATACCACCATATCTCACATGTTTAACTATAAACTCTCTGAGGGGGAGAGCTGTTCCTTACTCATTCTTGAATCTTCTGTACAACATAGAAATTGAGCACATGGTAGTACACATTATTAGTATTCTTCATCATCATCATCATCATCATCATCATCATTTACTCTTGACTTTAAGGTGCATATATTCATCGGTGATGCATGGTATGCAATAAATGAAGAAAACTGCCTTTTTTGGGTTTTGTCTACCTGCCATACTGCTCTGGAGCTGTTTGGCTTTATAGACTAATTATCTAGCCACTGACAATTTATCTCTGGAGCTTGAAAGTGTATATGAAGTTTAGATACTGCAAGAAGCAAAGTGATATATTCCACTACTTCTATTTACTTAACTTATTTTTAAATCCTCCCCAAAATATATGTTTTTATTGATTTTTCAGAGAGAGAGGAAGAGGGAGAGAGAGCTAGAGATAGATAGATGGATAGATAGATAATAGATAGATAGATAGATAGATAGATAGATAGATAGATAGATAGAAACATCTATGTGAGAGAAACATCAATCGGTTGCCTCCTGTACACACTCTGACCAGGGATCAAACCCCAAGACGATGTGCACTGACTGGGAATCATGGGACAATGTTCCAACCAACTGAGACAGTGGCCAGAACTTTCCAATACATTTAAAGCAACAACAAAATAGGACTTTTAAGTTAGAGAGGAAAACCGTTACTTGAATTACAAGTTTAAAACTTTGACCCTAGAAATAGATTAGTGCTCCTTCTTGTTTTGCTCTATCTGCCCACTGGGGCAGAGCTGCCGTGGTCATGAAGGAGACCTGAAACTCCTGCAGGCTCAGTTCCCACGGAGCCATCTACATTCCACACGGTGCTTTGGCTCTCTGCTGCCAAGCGTCCTGCACTGCTTCTTAAGATGAAACAGTCGAAAGCCAGGTGATTTCTGTTTCTCATAGCTTAGCTGTGTGGCCTTGGATAACTCAGTTAATTCATGCAGATCCCATAATTTTTTAAACAATGTAGTTTAATTAAATGATCTTTAAGATCCCTCTTAGCTTCTTCACATTTCTAGAATTTTTTGACATTTTAGGAAAAGCAAGGAGAGAGATGATTGACATACAACTCTTCTTTTTACTCTTGCAGCTGGTCTTACTGCAGAGGGACCTATTATGGCTGAGCTTTCCATACTATAAAAAAGCAAAAAAATAATAGGCAGGATTTTCCTTTAAGCTTCTGTTTTATTCTACTGGGTAAGATTTTTTGCCAAACTCTGTAGGTTACATATATTGCCCAGAAATGATATAGATGTCAATAGTGGTGAAAGTCAAGAGGTACAGGTGAGTTATTTTTTTCTTTCTGAAAGCCAATAGATTAAATTGCAATTTTCTGCATATTTTAAAATAATGCAAACTCAGTTCCTTAAATTATTTCACTAATAGTTACATGGTGTTTAATAGGAGGAGGATATGAATGATTTAAATTTGTTGAAATTTCTAACACCACCATTTATGTTTTCATTTCTAAAGGTACTGAATAACATTAATTAATTTGGAAAACAGGGAGATAATATAAATTGTTTTTGCTCTGAAATTTTTAAGATGTCCCTTTAAATAGCTGAAAACATCAAAGAAAATTATTAAGTTAGAAATAAAAATCCACAATGAATCATCTGCTTAGAAAAAATATTTAATTTCTGAGAAAGGGTGAACCAGCAGAGAGAATGTAAAGAAAAGGGAGATGTGAAAGGGACAAGTTTGTTGTTAGTTTTTTTCTTCTAAATTTTTGAAAATCTATGATTGAACTTTTATTTTTCAAAGTGGCTGATTTTATTAAGTTTTAAAATATACTATTACATTTGAATGATTTTAAACTTTAGAGATTTTGAAAATTTTTAAATTTGAATTCTATTGAAAGAATTTGAATTTAAAATATATATTTAACTCTACCTGAAAGTGCTAAAACTAGAATAATGTTAACATTTTAATAACAGTAGATACACTTTTTAAAGCAGTAGCTATTAAATAATTAATTCTCACTTACTAATTTAAATTAATATTTACATAATTTTTCATAGAATCATTTTATCTCAACCCATTCACTCTCCATTTCCACATGTTAAAAAACTTCCATCCAGTAACTTTTATTTAATTTCATTTTTGTTGTTATTAATCCTTACCTGAGGATATTTTTTCCATTGATTTTTAGAGAGAGTGAGAGGGAAGGAGGGGGAGAGGGAGAGAGAGAGAGAGAGAGAGAGAGAGAGAGAGAGAGAGAGAGAGAGAGAGAGAGAGAGAGAGAGAGAGAGAGAGAGAGAGAGAGAGAGAGAGAGAGAGAGAGAGAGAGAGAGAGAGAGAGAGAGAGAGAGAGAGAGAGAGAGAGAGAGAGAGAGAGACACGAATTGGTTGCCTCCTACACATGCTCCAACTGGGTCGGGAATCAAACCTGCAGCCCAGGTACATGCCCTTGACCAGGAATCCAACCTGAGACCTTAAGGTCTGCAGGGAGACACTCTAAACACTGAGCAAATAGACCAGGGCTGGCTTCATTTTTTTACAATAATCTTGCTCTGTAAATAATGCAAAATTAGTCAAAGTGGTGAATTTCTCTTGGAGATTATCTGTATATGTATACATATGTATATATATATATACATGTGTGGGTTTTTTTTGTGTGTATATATATAATATATATATAGTATATATATTCAATAAAGCACATAAACAAAACAAAAGAAAAACATTGTCAGCAATTATGGTTCTTAATTCTGAGCTGAGATGAACCGCCTACTTTATATGCTATATGGAGACCACTCTCTGCTGAGTTCGGTTCTGTAGGCACTTTGACTTTATAGACCTGGCTAACCTTAACTCCTACCGATGCATGCTGAATTACCCCAAAGTCACATCCTCAATCGTACATTTCCGCTTGGGAAACCTTGTGATAAAAGGGAATTTATATACTTTAGAAAGAAGTTACATATGCAAGAAAGCAAAGTTATATCAACTTGGGAAGTATAGACCAGAGCTTGAGTTTCATTAAAACTTGTGGAGAATGGTTTCTTCAGCAGAAATTGTTTGCTAGTTTTTCTTTGGGTATGAATTTGTTCACATAGCTCTAAGTTCAGAATATAATGGTATGTTCTGGAAATGCCATGGTGTATTGTTAGGGGATATAAAATTCACAAAAGGAATTTCAATTGCTCAAATGCAACCTAATACTATGTGTATGTACTATAAACATACAATCACACAAATGCACATACACTGTATTTGAATATATATATATATATATACACACTAATTTATGTAAGTGCCCTTAATTTTGGATCTATTTATAGACACAAAGAGAAAATATATCTGAAGGGGTTCAGAACAGGACTTCCCAAGGTGTGCTACTTTGGCATGTGGATTATTTGATCTGAAGGCAATTGAAACTGCAGGTTCAAGAGAAACTTTTATCTATTCCTTGAAGAATTTGAATTGGGGCCTTGCCCATAATAAGAGTTATCACCAGAAATAACTTTTCATAAACTCTTTATAGGGCACGGCAAACTTCTAATTACTGAACATCTGCTCTTCTTATCATACTGCAAATTACCCTCTTCCACTCTAAAGCCTCAGGGCATCTTAACTTCATTCCTTAGCTCAGAAATGTCTGTATACCTCATTTTAACAGAACCTCTCATGTATGTGGGAGTCTCTGACTCTCTCATGTAAGATGGACTCCCATAAGTAGTTATGTAACTTAATTTGGTCTTGTTAATCTGTCTCAATTATTATTATTGTTAAGTATGTTTTTATTGATTTTAGAGAGAGAGGAAGAGAGAGGGATAGAAAGATTGAAACATCAATGAGAGAGAAGCATTGATTGGCTTCCCCCTACTGGGGATCAAGCCCACAACCTGGGCATGTGCCCAGTGACCTCTTGGTTCATGGGTCAATGTTCAATCACTGAGCCACACTGTCCAGCACGTCTCAATTATTTTTGACAAAATAATCTATGCCATATTCTGAGCTCATAAATGCAGGCCTTGTGCAAATATAGAGAAATATCACCCAATAAATAACCTGAATTGTCACAGTAGGAAGAAAATTTCACAGGGAATAACCCATTCTCTTCTCTTCTCCTTTAGAGGTAAATCAGGTAGCAGAGAAATTTTGCCTCTAAATAAAAAGTGTAGGTATTTAGCATTCTAGTTTTTAAAATGAAACATTGAGCCATGACCAGTGTGGCTCAATTGGTTGGAGCATCGTCCCATACACTGAAAATTTGAGGGTTAGATTTCTATTTAGGGCAGGAAACGATCAATGTTTCATTCCCTCTCCCTCTTCCTCTTTCTAAAACAAAAAAAAGAAAAAAAGAAAAGAAATTGAAACATGAGGCAGTCCCTATTTTTAAAATGCCTGTTACATCTATCCATATTTTACTAATGTCTCCAAGACCTACAGATAAGAGTCGAAGCAGCATGGTTGCCTGGGGAGAATCTATCCTTTTTGAACTTTCAGAGAGTTGAGGGGTGGAAAGTGGAGCCGAGTGCAAAGCAATGGAGCTTAATGCTTTAATGTGAAGTGACTGGACTCATTTGTAGCATCCTGATGCTATTTCATGCCTGTTGGTTTGTTTTTCCATCCTAGTTGCAAATTATTCCCAGGATAGACACTTTTTATGTCTTTCATACTTTTTCATAGCATTCAGGATATCTCTGTACATGGCAGGTATTCAAATATATGCTTAGGGCATCATTTTAGTGTTGAAACAGTGTATATTATATTCCAATAATCTCAAAAGGCTGGGAATTCTTTTGGGTGGTTTCTGCTAAGAAAGCTTCAGGGATTCTTGGGTCTGTGACCTGCCATGTGGTCCTGTTAGAAACAGCCTGAGTCTACAGTTATGTGCCCTGAGATGGGCTGATCTTACCTTAGGATCATTAACTTCAACTCAGCTAGCATCCAGGCAGCGCCAAATAACAACATGGTCTTCTTTATCCCTGCAAAATAAGAAATACAAGAATGAAACAGCATTTTAATTTTGAAATATATTTTTTAACAATACTTTATGTTAAAGTTCCTTGAAGAAAGAATAAATTTTGAAAGCAGAGACAACTTGTTGATTTTGACAATGGAGTACTCCTTTAGCTCTAGGCATTTCCTCAGGCCAATCCTCACCCTGGTTTCTCCCCTGTGAAGTGACCTTTCTCTCACCTGGGTTAACACAGATTACAAAGGTGCTGTGGAAAAGTCATTTACCTGGGCTGTGGGCTGATGGAGGAGGAGAAAAAAAACTGCAGTATCTACATGAAAATGTGGAGAGTGTCTCCTAAGATTATGTGTAAATGACATTGAGGAAATATGCTTAATGGATTTTAACAATACTTTTGAGAAGCACAACAAAAAAGGAGACAGAATCATTTATTTTCTTTATGTAAATTCAGTATTTATCTGGAGGTGATTTATAAACTTCACCACTTCACAAAATCTCTTTTGATAGTTCTTTATGCTTGTAGTGTTACCGGTTTTCAGATTAAATGTCATAAAACACTGACTTTACAGATCCTTGGTTGCATATTTTGACTACATTCTTTCCGAATGTAACCTAAAAAAATATCCTACAAAGCCTCACTCAGTTGAGCAGTACATTCAAAGCTATGAATGAAAATAATGAATCAGTTGTTTTTATCCACCAATAAGAGCACCTCAACTGTTATGTATAATCCACCCATCAACCAACAGGAGTGTCTGCCTTCTATACAGCTGGCAGGGCTATTCTGCAAGGCCCTTAAATCTCCCTTTTGTTATACATTAGTGGAGAGGAAAATCAAAGGAGTGTCATTTTTACAAGACATTGGGGCTATAGCTTAGCTGATATGTTTTGCTAGTTTTGGACAAATTCTTAATGCAAATAAAATCACCACTACTAATACCAAAAACTAACACCAGATTTAATTTAGATGGGATTCTTTTTATACCATGAAGCCACCACAGTTTAGATGTAAAAAGGACACCTAAAAATGTTCAGGCTCTCACAGTCAGTAGGTTCTCTGGGGATAGTTGGTGGAGAATTAAGAGTTTGCAGAGTTCCCAGGGGACATTTTGGCATTGTGAAGACCAGTGTTTCTCAAAATTAGTGTGCATCAGAATGACCTGAAGGGCTTGGTAAAATACAAATTACTGGCCTAGCTGGTTTGGCTCAGTAGATAGAGTGTTAGTCTGCGGACTGAAGGATCCTGGGTTCGATTCTGGTCAAGGGCACATACATCGGTTGCAGGCTCCCGGCCCTGGTTGGGGTATACCGAAGGCAACTCACTCTAAACTTCAATGGAAAAAATATCCCTGGGTGAGGATTTAAATAAATAAATAAATAAATACATAAACAAACAAACAAACAAATCACTGGGCCTAAACTCCAGTTTCTGGTTTAGAAGGTAAGATGGAAAGATCTGTATTCTAACCAGTTCCCTGGTAATGCTGCTGGTCTTAGGACCAGACAGCGATTATCAGTGGTCTAGAATAGATCCTAAACCCACTAGTGATTCCCCTAGCATCGTGGCAGACCTGGGAATGTTAAAGGAAAAGAGCAATGGAGTTAAAAACAGGATGGAGAGGAGCTCTGGGTTGATTGGTCAGGCCACACACAGAAATGGGGGAAACTACAAGATCTAAGAGACCTCTTTCTATGCTACTGGGATTTATCTCTGCTTAGCCCCATTAAAAGAAAGCAAAATTGACATTTATATGACGGCAAATTGTAAGGCACCCGCTGCCAGTGTGAGCAGTTCTGACTGCCCACTGTTATTTTTAAATGTTTCAGACACCCTGGGAGCAAGTGCAAAAAAACAGACTCATGATCTAAACAATATGAGGAAAAGGATTCCAGATAGTGTGCTTCACACAAAGACATTCCTTTCTACTTAAGCAGGTTAGAAGATACAGTGTACTGAGTGTACTGAGGAACAATTATTTCAGAAGAAAAAAAAATACATAAAGGGCTTTTTCATGACTATTTCCAGACCTAAATATTATTACCACTATTTACCAATGCAGTTGAAATGTGGGTTATTTCATTTGAGAACATTTCTTACTCATCATCAAGGAAAGGTAAGAAGCAGTGTGTATAACATGTGGATTTCATAAGTTACCTTTGTTCAAAACATGTAAACAATTTGTCCCCACCCCCATAGACCTTCAGCAACCAAGGACGATGGTCTTTGTGCCCAGGGTAAGGTGCACATATGCACATTTTCATTGTATTTTCTGGGTACCATTAGTCCAAAAGGAGAACACTGATTTACAGTCAACAGTTTCAGCAAGTGACCCTTGGCAGAAAGGCTCTGCTTGTTCAGCTGGCGCTGTTGTTGAAGTTCAGAGGAATAGCTCATCTGTCTCTATTTCAGGCGTCTGGCAAATGGAGCACTGTTTCAGCATTCTCCATTCCACTAACTGCTTACAGATGACTTCCATATTCTGGAGCATCTGCTGGTTATCTCATTTCTCTCATTTTGGGTTATTTTCCCAGTTGTGTTTTGAAAAAAATTCCCTCTCCAGCTTTTATTTTGTAACCACACTATTGTTGCTGTTGTCATTTTGGCAGAAATCAACAGATGTGTCTGGTGTTTACCCCATGAGATAGGCCAAACCTGTGGACAATCAGGAAACAGAAATGGTGATTTTTTTTTTTTTAAAGAAAACAAAAATAAATAAATAAATAAGTTAAGAGCACAGCTGAATCACAATTGTAAAATATGTTCAGGAAATGATTCATGGACTGAAAGTAAACAGCCATCAATAATTTGGGGACTTTTTTAAAAAGTTCTTATATACAATGCTGTACTCAAAGAAATTCTGTACACATGTAGTTGCTATATCTGATACATATGTGTAATATAAATGTTACTCACAACTTATTACTATAAAGGGATATACTCATTCTTACCCTTACTGATGATTTGCCAGGTACAGAGCTTTGCTCTATATCTCATAAAATAGGAAAACAGGCAAATATCTGGCTTCTTCCAGAGGATATTTTTCTTCATTTTCATAATAGACAGACACATAGAACTCACAACATGTTTATTCCAGCTTCTTCATTTGCTTTTTACAGCACATGAATGGTGTTCTGCATATATTAGGGCAATTTTTACTTTTAGCTAATCAGATGTATGGGGCACTTGCACATGAATTTGAATATTAATGTATTTATTTAAAAGCAGGGTGACTGGTGCCATTAAAATTGTGATCTTCACTTGATTAAAGCCCAATGAAAATTTCTTTTTAGAAAACTGTTAATTGGACAACAAGGATGGCTGTTCTAATTGCAATCAGTTTCTTCAAAAAAGAAAAGCACAATGGGCATGTGATTAGCTAATAGTCTGATTTCCTCAATTTCTTGAGATCTTAAAATACAGAAAAGATAAAAGAACAACATAAAAAACACCCATCATGACATACAATATTAAAAACATCCCACTAGCTATATTTTCCCCATCATTTTTTATTTTTATTTTTTTAAAATATATTTTATTGATTTTTTACAGAGAGGAAGAGAGAGGGATAGATAGTTAGAAACATCGATGAGAGAGACACATCGATCACCTGCTTCCAGCACACCTCCTACTGAGGATGTGTCTGCAACCAAGGTACATGCCCTTGACCGAAATTGACCCTGGGACCTTTCAGTCCGCAGGCTGACACTCTACCACTGACCCAAACTGGTTAGGGCTGCCCCATCATTTTTTAAAGAAACAAACCTTTACAAATTTAGCCCGTCTCCTACAACCACTCACTCCCATCCTACTACTTGCTCTTCCTTCCCAAAGACAACTTCTGTCCTGAAGTCGATGTACTTGATTTCCAGTCCATTTCTTATACTTTTATCTACATACCATATATTTGTTCGAGGCAATATTATTTACCATTATTGAAAAAAATAAAACATTTAGAAAATACCTCTTCAGATACAAAATCCCATGTGCCTGCTATTTTATAAAGGATTAGATACATATTTTGTATTACTACAGGCATGGAAAACCCAAACCTTTAAGAAGCTACAGCACTGTGTTCTGAATGTTTGTATCTGTTTAATATTCATATGTTGAAGTCCTAACCCCCAAAGGTGATGGTATTAGGAGGTGGAGTCTTTGGCAGGTGATTAGGTCATGAGGGTGGAGCCTTCCTGAATAGGATTAATGCCCTTATAAATAATTTTATTAACCAATGAGACCTCAATAAATTCAATTTTAAAAATAAGTAAACGAGGACAGAAGGATATCCCTCATCACTTCCACCATGTGAGGATACAATGAGAAGTCTGGAACCCAGAAGAGGGTCCTCGCACAACTATGCTGTCACCCTGACCTTGGACTTCTAAACTCCAGAATGATAACAAATAAAGTTATGTTGTTCATAAGCTACTTGAGCAGACTAAGACACACAGCTTTTCTTATCTTAGCAATCTTTAATAGAATATACATCAGTGATGACCAGAGGAACACCTGTCTCAACCTCCCCTGTGATTGCCCATTGGATGCAAAGATTAATTTGCGGGGTTGGACTGTTGCTTGGACACAGATGAGAGGACAAAGGAGAAGGCCGGTATGTTTAAGAGTGTTGCCAAGGAAACAAAATCATTGCGCTCTTTGTTTGTGAAAATTGGGCAAAATGGATTTCAGCAGCAGCCTGAGAAAACACTTTAGCTATCTTGAAAAAGGGGATTGGTTATCATATTGACATGACTGCTGCTCAGAGAAGTATTGATTTCTGCCCTTTGTTTCAGAAGATGCCACCATTGATGGTCATCTTTGGCCATATAATAGTAAAATCCAAAAAACTAAAGGGAGCCAAGTATCTTGCCACATTTCAGGGGCAGTACAGATTGTCTTTTTGTTGTTGTTGCTGCCAGATGCTGCCTAGAGCTTATACCTAGCTTAACACAAAAGAGCCCTGCATATCTGATTGCTCTGTGGCTCACTCATTACTGTTACTCCCTGAGGATTTTCAAGGATTCGATACTTCTGCTTCATATGACAGACTACATTTCAGTTCAGCCAGTGGAACTCCTCACACGGAGGCTTTGAGTCACCTGGAGATTTCTCTGATAGTAACTGCTTGGCCAATGAACATCCAGCCTTGCAATATTTTGCTTGGTAGTGATTCTGCCCTACTATTAAGTATGGGCGGGGGTGGGCTAGAAGGGGAGAATGAGTATAAAAAGGGGACATATGTAATACTTTCAACAATAAAGACTTTTAAAAAGTCTGAGTTGTATGAGTGAGGGGAGAAAATTGAGAGGTTTATACAATAGATTAGGAATAAAAAACAAACACATCATGGGAGCCAACACCATGAACAATGATACAATCCAACAACAAACACACAATGATCTACCTTGCCATTTTTACAAAACCAAAAAGAAGCAAAAGAAACCATCAACAAAACGACAAGAAAGCCCACTGCATGGGAGAACATATTTGCAAATGTTATCTTCGACAAGGGTTTAATCTCCAACATTTACAGGGAACTCATACAACTTAACAAAAGGAAGATAAACAACCCAATCAATAAATGGGCAACGGACCTAAATAGATACTTTTCAAAAGAAGACAGAAGAAAGGCCAAGAGACATATGAAAGCATGTTCAAAGTCACTAATCATCTGAGAGATACAAATCAAAATAACAATGAGGTACCATCTCAAACCTGTCATGAAGTAATCCAGTCAGAGAAAGATAAATGTCACATGATCCCACTCATTTGTGGAATATAATAAACAACATAAACTAATGAACATAAATAGATCCAGAGACAGAGAAGCATCGAACAGACCATCAAACGTCAGAGGAAAGGTGGGGGGGGCGGGGGGACGCGCACGTTAAGAGACCAACCAAATGACTTATATGCATGCATATAAGCATAACCAATGGGCACAGACACTAGGGGGGTGAGGGCGTGAGTGGGGGTGGGGGGCAATGGGGAACACATATGTAATACTTTAATCAATAAAGAAAAAAAGAAAAAAAGGAAAAAGAAAAAAAAGCATGGCTTTATTATCTCTTCTATGAATAAAGCTTACAGCTAAAGACTTTTTTTTCACTACTCATTTATGTTAGCTGTAACAAATACTACTACATCAAATTTTATCAATTCATGTTTGTACAATCCTATATTATGCTCTTACACCCCGAACAACAAGAAAATACCTTATCAATAAGTTATGGTGCACAACCAATCTAAATTACAAAAATGATCTCATGGGTATTTGATGACAATTCTGGATCTATAATTTATTTGTAAATTCTGCAAATGTATTTATGTTTATCAATTAGAGAGATTAACAGGGCCATGTTTTTTAATGCAAGACAAGAAACCTCAAAAGGAGTGGCAAATGGGGATGAATATAGGGGTATATTTTAAATCCATTGATGAAGAAATTTACCTATTTATTTATATGATTTTTTTTCTCCAACTGTGCTGAATTAAACTTGCAAGGCATGCTTAAAAAATATTGCACCGAAGTGTGGTGCTACTGAGAAAATATTTTTACAAGGCTGTAAACTTTGGCCACAGACATTTTGGATAGTTCATGACTGAAAATTTCAATACAGTGCATTTAGTCTGGAGCTTTTATGTTTAGCCTCCTTGTTCTTGGCTCAATGAAAGATCACCTTTTAGCTGACTTGTATTCTCATCATAGCTGTGTGACATGGTAAATCTAATACAAACATCTGGAAGTTGAACTTCTTGGAATACTCTTTAATAATAGAGACACTCATGTTTTCATTTTGTTTTTGTTTGTTACTAAAGAAAACTGAGTGAGAACCCGAATTCCAGAACTTTAGTTCTTGATGGACTATGTGCCAGTGGAGACTATTGCCTCCTGGTTATGCCATGAGAATCTTCACTGTTCTTTATGATTCACCTGTAATTACAATTTAGTTGTAAATACAAAGCCTTGAATGTAACATTTTACATGATCACTCTTATTACAAATACTAGAGGCCCAATGCACAGATTCGTGCACTGGTGGGGGGCATGACCTGTGGGGATTGGCCAGCTGTGGGAGCACCGCTCATCCCAGTCAGCCGAGTGGCACGCTCACTGTGGGAGTGCACTGACCACCAGGGGATAGCTCCTGCATTGAGCGTCTGCCCTCTGGGGTCAGTGTGCCTCATAGCAACTGGTTGACCGGTTGTTTCACAGTTGGGTCACTGGGCTTTTATATATATATAGATAACATATGGCAGGCCTTTCTTTAGAGACTTTGATTACTTATCAGCTTGGGTAATTGGATGAATTTGGAGATTGAGAGCCCAAGAATACTAGGTGTATCGGTTAATAAGATGGATTTTTTTCAGTAGGTAGAGATACACATATGTTGATATATATGCGATTTGATATGTATGCTATTTTGTTGTATTGTCAACAAGCTTCAAAACTTCATATGTCAAATTTGCTGAAGATGTTAACATCATAGAAATTTTCACACTTAAAAATGTCGAGTTTCGTGCCAAAAAAAGACCATTTGTGGGAAGTTTTAATTCATTACTTTATATTGAAGAAAAGTGCTGCTGAATACTTTGAGAAGCTTATGGTGAACATGCTCCATCTCAAGATACTTGTGAACGCTGGTTTAAGTGCTTTAAAAGTGATGATTTCTATGTGAAAGACAAAGAACGTCCAGGTCAACCAAAAAAGTTTGAACACCAACAATTACACTCATTATTGGATGAAGATGTGTGTCAAACTTAAAAACAACTTGCAGAAAGATTAAACGTTGCACAGAAAACAATTTCTGATAGTTTACAAACAATGGAAAAGATTTTAAAGGAAAATGGGTGCCACATCAACTGAACGAAAAACAAATGAAAAACCGAAAAGGCATCAGTAAAATGTTGCTTCAATTGCATAAAAATTAGTCTTTTTTGCATTTGAATTGTGACTGGCAATGAAAAGTGGGTTTATAAGACATGCACTTTCTTAGCAGCACTTCAAAACATACGAAGAAGTGGAAAATTTGGTCTCTGAATGGTTTGCCTCAAAACAAGAAAAGTTCTATTGGGACAGTATTCACAAATTATCTGAAAGATGGGGAAATGTGTAGCTAGTGATGGACATTATTTTAAATAAAGCACCTTTGACTTTTCTCTTGAAATTATTGTGTTTTCTTTTATTACAAAATCCACATTATTAACTGGTACACCTAGTAAATATTCACATACTTTGCTGTTTTACCTAGTCCTAAGTTTAGGTTCATGGATGGAGTAGATATTATGAGTGGCTAGCTCTTCTATCTTCCTTTGAATTGTTAGAATATATTTATCATGCTGCATTCAATTTGATATCTTAAGGTATTTCCCTTGTCGCCTATAGAATTTCTCAGGAGCTACCTCAATTTCAACACAATATTTTGTCTCTTCCTAATCTCTTAAGCAAACCATTTGGCATGGAAGTGGGGTCACCTCAACCCTGAACACACATTAGAATCAGTGGAGCTTTGAAAAAGAAATAACTCTGGTTTTCCATTTTAGTCCTATTAAATCAGAATTGGTGGGAGGAGGGGATGTGCATTGTATTTTTACAAAACTCTTTAGGTGATTCTAAAATGCAGCTAGGTTTGAGAACTCCTGACTAAATGAAGCATTTAGGATTCATTATGTGATTTATATATTTTAACTACTATTCTACCTTATTTATGAGTGTATTATATGTTTACATATCTGACTCTACCACTATTGAAAAATAATCTGAAGGACACAGAGCTTATTTTATACTGTATTTGCTCTAGTGTCTGGATTTCAATAAATTTTTGAATTATAATGCAGGCCATATTAGCTTAATTACAAAAAGACTTAACGTCAGGTAATAACAATAAATATTGTTTGAGTGAATGACTAGAAGAGAAAAAAGGGCACATCTTCACTTTTAACAGCCTCTGACGTAGACCTCATGGACAATATTATTAGTAACACAAGGTAATATTTGCATTGTTGTGTATGTACCAATTTGTCTCTGTAATATCTTGACCATTAGGTTATACATTTAAGTCTCTTAAGAGAAACAAGTGACTCCTGATTATTTTGTTGAATTCACTGCTTGTTTTAATTTCTCCTAATATCAATGATTACTGCCTGAATTGATTAAAATAACGAAATTTGATTTGCCCACATTTTAAAAAGCTACTTTTTTGATCTATAATCTTTTTACCTGCAATAAAACTCATTTCCTCCCTCAATCTAACTATACAATGAGCAAATCCCTCCATTCCCTGACTTGGCTAAAAATCCTTTTCTATACAATTACTCTTAATGGCCTGTCAAGTTACCTAGAAGAAACACGTATACAGGTATTTGGCACACTTCTTGCTCAATAATTCAAACATTACCAATTTTAATTTCTTACCAAATTTCATTTATCTGCTTCATGTAAACAGTAAGGCCTTTGAAAGGAAGCGGGTCTGCTCGCTCCAATATCACACAGAGTCGGAATTCCAATGGCCGTGCGGTAAAACTGGATGTTACACCTTGTACTGACAGAGCTTCAGTCTTTGAGGAACTCAAAGAGCTTTAAAACATGATCTTGTTAATCTTCACAATATCCCTTCTAGGAAGTAACATGACATTTTAATGTAAGAAAATCCAGGTGCAGTGTAGAAAATGCCAACCTGCCTTCCTGGAGGGAATTTTTGAAAGATTTGAAATCTCTTTTAAGATTTTTTTTTCTTTGCTTGTTTATGTATTTCAGAGTTCAGACTTTTCAGTGCTGTGTTCATGCCTGGTAAGCTTGAAATGATCCCAGATGGTATTTCCAGCCCAAATGACAATTGCTTTTCTTGGCTACACATGTATTCTTTTTATTTTCTTCAAATTATTGTATACAGATAGTTTATAGGTGAAATGTGACAAATCTTTGGGATTTTTGACTAATTTTAGCTTCTTTGATAAAGAAGTGGCTTCTTAGGGATGTTACTTTCAGTATATACATTATAACCAGTCACTAAATACAATTTCTATTGCCTGATGGTGGGTAAAAATTAAGAACATTAGAGATAAAATTTTCACTTTCATTTCTTTTTGATGCTGCTCTTCCTTTACAGAAATCTTGTTTTTGGTGCAAGAGGGAGTTGGACATTTATGCATAGATTATTTGCTTAGCTCCTTTTTTTACATCAGTATTGAATTTAAGTAAATGTATATTAAATAAGATTTATTGTTTACCACCAAAGGGATTTTGGACAATTGTTAAATTTTAGTTTCATAAAGAGCTGTTGTGAGATGTATAAGAATACAAAAATAGAAAATATTTTTATTTCTCTTTATTATTTCTGTAATGTGGTCTATCTAAAATACAGTGAGTGGTACTTTGAGTTATATATAGAATAATTCATTATTATAAAAGTAGAAAATGAAATTTTTATGATTTTAATGACTTAAATGATTTTCAGACATTTTGTAAACTTGAAAAGTAGGCTTCTATGTATACAACTGAGCACGAACTCACACTGTCTAAGAAACTAAACCTGCCTGATTAGTTCCAATTATGTTTTTTTCCAACTTGCCCTCTGATGAGATCCTTTTAAAATTTGCCTTATTATGATTTTTAAAATGACATATTTGATAGTCTAAGAAAGGTATAGGTAATATTCTATTGTTTTTTATTAATGTGCTCTATGAACTCTTGAAAGCCATAGAGTTTTTGGTTTTAGGTTTGCAATATTAATTGATGGCTTCATTTTGTATTTTTAAAGAGCATTGTCAGTGAATGTCTGTGACTCCTTCTCCATTTAAAGTGCCGTCTCTTACATAAAAATAAATGCAGTTTGTGACAGTAAAAAAAAAAAAGTGATTTTCCAATGTGCAGTATGTTGTAATGACGATGGAAATAGTCATAATGGATCTCTTTTTTTCACCACAAACCCTTTTCTGATTCAATCATTTTATTTTTCTCTTGGCTTGAGGTTTAATCATATTCCAACCCATGTCAACACTACTACTTGGATGGTCTTTTCAAAATGCTTAAATACTTTCAGGGTGGACTTGAACACGAAACTGTCATGATAGAGGTCCTCACCATGACTTGTCTTCAGGTAGTTTTCTTGCCACTTGTAAACCTAGACCCAAATGCATTTACCTCAGATATAGTCACTGTTATCTAACACATCATATTGCATTCTTCCAGGAATTCAGATGAACTGTTTCCTCTCCCTTCAACGAATGTCCATCTTTTCTTCATTTAGCTAAATTCTACTCAGTTTTAAAGATTCAGATCAAGAAGCACCTATACTATAATCAATCAATATACTATAGTGTTAAATTTTTTCTCACTCTAATAGACACTGGCTTCTTGGGGAAAGAATATACTATTCATGTTGAATCTTAGTAACTGACACATAGTAGAGATGTTAAACAAGGGTCAATTAAAAATAAATTTCTTCTTATAATCTATATACTTAGATAAATTTCCAAGAGATTATTACTAATATTCACTATCTAATTTTCATATTAATAGGTTAATACTTACATTAAATAACTGGGAAAATATTTAGACTCATTCTATACATAACAGTAAAATTCTTATATGGCAAGAGTTGATATCAATTAAGCATTATCAAGTGTTGGATTTTTTTCATATTATAGATCTTACTTCATTGAATGTAATTGATATTCATTAAGATAAACCACATTTTAGACTCTTTATAATTAAAAGATAATGCCTCAGGCCTCAATTACCCATTAAATTCTACATAGTTGTTTTAGTAAATTCTTGGTCCTATTCATAGATGCATCTTCAGCACCCCTCTATTTGAAGGTGGGAGGTTTACTTTTCAAATAGGAAACTTCTGTAATATTTTTAAAAGGATATCACCCCTTTCCTTCAGCTGGTATAATATCAAATCCTGTTCCTCTCCCCTTAATTGAAACATGAAACATCTTATAAAACATTCGAGGTAAGAAATAATACTGCGGAGTGCTACTTTAAAGATATGAAGCTGTCTAATTTTAGTCTAGATGCTATCTGGGAAGCAAGCCATGCCACTGGGATGCAATATGCACTGTTTTGGCCCCTTGTAGATTTATTTATGCTTTGGCATGATGCCTTCAATTTTCAATAAGAGGCATTATAAGAAAGTGTTGTGTGGAAACTGCCATTGTCTTCGTTGCCAAAGGATCTCTTGAGGACATCATGCATTATATGGTCAGATTTCAAATTTACCTCTTATGAGAACCACTTGGAGAGCTGCTAAAATACAGATTCCTGTGTCCTGCTTCAGGCCAAATGAATCACAATATCTGGAAATAGTTCTTGAGAAGAGTATTTCTTTTCAAAGAAACTTCTTTATTTTGAAATAATTTTAGAATCATATACAAGTTTCAAGGACAACATAGAGAGTTCCCATGTTCTAGTCCTTTACCTTCACCCAATGACAGTATCTTATTTAACTCTAAAATCTAATATAGTGATCCAAACCAGAAAATTGGCAATGGAGTGATATTATTAACCACAGACCTTAATTTGGATTTTAGTAGCTTTTATGTGCATTTTTGGTATATCCTTTAATGAAATTTTATCAGATTTGTAGATTTGTGTAACCACCACCACAATCAGGATATAGAACTGATCAACCAGCCCCCAAATTCCTTTGTGTTGGCCCTTATGACCACCCTCTAGCTTCAATCCTAATCCTTGGTGTCCTCTAACGTGTTCTCTATTTCTACAGTTTTGTTATTTTAAGAAAGTTACATACATGGAATCATACAACATGTAGTCTTTTGGGATTGGCTTTTTACACTCAGCATAATGCCCTTGAGATCCATCCCAGTTGTCCGGTCTATCAATACTTGGCTCTTTTTATTGTTAAATAGCATTCTATTGTACGATGTGCCATAGTTTATCTGAGTTACTGCCATGTTGGGACTATTACAAATAAAGCAGGTATTGGCTTGGAACTTCTTTTCCTCATGGTCACATGTTGAATATATATATATATTTTTACAATGTTCTCATTTTGGTTTATACCCCTTTTACATTGAATTTCCTAGGAAAGGATCCTTCCCTTCCCTTCCCTTCCCTTCCCTTCCCTTCCCTTCCCTTCCCTTTCTAATATCTTCATGTTTTAGGAAATTTTCTCATATGCTCTTACATTATTTTTAGGAAAAAAAAAATCCTCCCCTCCATTTTTGTTTGTTCCTGTTGATTGAATATTGAACCTCCTAAAATGGTCCTCTTATTTGCTTATCCTTATTTGCTTATCCTTATTTGCTTATCCTTATTTCCATCTACTTAAGTTCTTGGTTGACCTTAAAAGTATTTGATTTTAGAAATCAATTATAAAATTTTAGATACACTATGAAATATTTCAAAAGCTCTTTCTTGTTCTCTGTTTTTATTTTTGATGCTATCTGTTCTTTTTAAAATGGACATAATATCTTATCTCAGGACATTAGTTATAAGGTTCTGAAATATTATTTTTATCTTTATTGTTGAAAGTATTATAGATGTCCCTCTTTTTTCTCCCATTGACCCCCTCCACTCTGCTCCCCTCCCCCAGGCCTTCACCACACTAGTTTCTGTGTTCGTGGGTTATGCATATATGTATAAGGTTCTGAAATATTCTTTTGTTTCTTACATGATTTTGGTCTCTTCTTAATTCTCTTTTAATTTTTGTGTCTTTTCTTATTCTGTCTTGTATGTGTAGGTTTTGGTTACATCTCTGGTAATCCATGTCTCCCTGTTCATAGTTAAGTACAAGGAAAAAATAGTAAGCCTTAAACTTATGGATGGAGCTTGCAAAAGTGGACATCTCTGAAGTGAAAAATCAACTTTTCTTCATGGAGGTATCTCCAAATAAATGTGACTTTCATTTTTGTTTTTAATCTGGACCTGTTAAATTTTTCCAGTGAGTAACACCACTAGCCTCTTGCATCAGAGTAGTGTCTGTTTCCAGGGCCTGGTTCTAGTGGCATGGGTAGGAAAAGGTGAGTCTTATTATTAAATTATACCTCACTTAATCACTCACTCCCATTTCTCCCTCCACCCTCTGTTGGGACTCCAAACTTTGGAGAGAGGGATGGGGGTGGTGAGGGTAAGTAGTCCACTAGAGGTGAAGGAAAAAAAAAATAGAAGTTCAAACAGTTTTTTATACAGGTTTTTAATGCCTATTTTCAGCCCTGACCATTATCCAACCTGGCTCTCAGATCCACTGAAGGCAACAAAGTTTCAATTATAGAAGGTAAATAAATCCCATAAAAAAAAGGAAAAAACGGAGAGGCTGGGAGCTTCCATCGCCAAAGGGCTTGGCCAGCCTGAAAACGGCCCTCAGCCCTCACTCAGATTAGCCAGGCACCCCAGTGGGGAACCCCACCCTGAAGGGGGTGTGACCAGCTGCAAACACCCATCAGCCCCTCACCCAGGGTGGCCAGGCAATCCAGCGGGGACCCCCACCCTGATCCAGGACACCCTTCAGGGAAGGTTGGTCGGCTCCCACCTGTGCACCAGACCGCTATCCTATCTAATATAAGAGTAGTATGCAAATTAACAGTCACTCCATGACAAAAGATGGTGGAGCCCATAGTGGCTGGAGGGGAAGGGGGGAGACGCTGGCGGCAGCACCCCAGCGACGCGAGCCCAGCGTCCTGCGCCCTGGCCAAACAGAGGGAGGGGCCTCTGGCCAGAGACTGGGGCACAGGA
>NW_006284843.1:884042-889352 GCF_000327345.1 Myotis davidii | reverse complement strand
ATTTCTTTCTCTTCTAAGGATTTTGTTGGTATATTGTTTTTGGTAGTGCTAATGAGTACCTAAAACTCATCCCATGTTTAGGAACCCCAATAAAATATCCCTTCAAATTGGAAACATAAATCGTTTTGTACTACCATTCTGCTTAAAAACCCTCCAAATGGCTCCTCAGATTACCTAGGATAAAACTCAAACTCCATATAAATGCCCTAAACCTATCAAAAAATACAAACTCTCTATAAAAATCAATCTTCTACCTCACCTGCCTCTATTTCCTTTGTATCTACTCTCTAGTCATGCTGGCCTTCCCTCTGTTCCTCAAATTCTCCCAGTTTGTTTCTGCTCTAGAGTTCTTGCACCAGGTGCTCTGTGTTGAAATGACTGAATGAAAAAGAGATGGAACACATAAACTAAATGACTCCTTATTTTTATCCACCTTATCTTTATCGCTAAAAAGTGCTAACCATCATCTGAGCCTTTAGGAGAGGGTTTTGCTGACTGATGATGGTTGTGGTTGCTGAAGGCTGAGGTGGCTGTGGCAATTTCTGAAAATTATACAATTAAATTTGTTGCATCGATTGACTTCTTTCATGAACAACTTTTCTGTAGCATATGATACTGCTTGGTAGCATTTTATCACATATTGCTTCTTTCAAAATTGGAGTCCATTCTCATAAACCTGCTGTTGCTTTATCAACTAAGTTTATATAATATTCTAAATTCTTCGTTGTCATTTCAACAATCTTTATAGCACCTTCACCAGTAGGTTTCATGCCTTCCTCACTAAACTTAGTCATTTCTAGGTTTTGATTTAAAGTGACAGTCATGCAACTCATCCTTTCACACCTGAAGCCTGTATAATTTTATTAGCCATTGTCACCTCAATAAATTCAATAAAAAAATAGAGCGAGAGACATGCAACTCATCCTTTCACTTGAATACTTAGAGGTCATGTAGGGTTATTAACTGGCCTAATTTCAGTATTGTTGTGTCTCAGGGAATACATAGGCCTGCGGAGAGGGAGAAAGATGAAAGAATGTCTGATCAGTGGTGCAGTCAAAACACATACATTTATTGATTAAGCTTGCCATGTTATGTATTCACCAACCAGAAGCTCTCTAAACTCCCCCATCTGGGATTTTATGGAGGTTTCATTACACAGGCATGATTGGCTAACTAATGGGCCAGTGGTGACTGGACTCAACCTCCATTCTTCCTTCTCTCTTCTCAGAGGTCAGGTGTGTGGGACTGAAAGTTCCAGCCCTCTAATCACATAGTTGGTCCTCCTAGCAACCAGCCCTCACCTTAGGTGCTTTCTAAAAGTCACCTCATTAACATAACAAAAGTCACCTTTTTGCTCTCATCACTTAGGAAATTTCAGTAGTAATAGTTTTAATGAGATGAAAACCAAATACATATTTTTTATTAATAATCACAATATCACACTTGGGAACCGGAAACATAAGTTGGAAATAACTTGATGGATGATCCTGATTATTTGAGTTGTGTAGACCTCTAAATTCCAGAAGTGACTTCCCTTTCTCTGAAGATCTTTGCAGAAAGATATTGCCAAAACTTATCCCCAGAAATGCAATACATATTCCCGCAATAAGCTGTCCCATCTCCTCTCCTAGCTAGCAGTCTGAACATGAGACATAAATGTAAGTATATCTCACCTGGGAACATGTGAGCCTCACAAGGGAGGACAAAGAGAGCACACCAAGAAAGAGGCAAGAATTAGCTTTCATATTTGATAAGTCATAGAGCTCCACAGGAGGAGCCTAACCTCTTTGAGGTTAGGCTTTAAGGTTATTTGATTAAGGGAGCCAGAATACAAGACAGAATGAGCAAAAAGTCATTTTCCTGGTGGTACTTTCTCAGGACATGTGATTTAATAATACCTTGCAACGACTGTAGGGAATGGGACAAACTCACTGTTGGGGAGGCTGTTAAATGTTTGAAAATATCAAAGATGTGTGCTGAGTATAGTGAAAATTCCTGAATTTCTCTGGTATAAGGTAGAGAAAGGAATAAAGAACCTTAGGGAGGTGAACATACTGGAAGGGATATATTGCATAAAGCCAGAAGACCCAGCAGATGATTAAGTCCCATCACCAAGGCCATGAGGCATGTGCTGTTGAGAGGTGCACCAGCATCACCGAGTTCAGGGATCTGCTCTGTAGGCAAGAGCTCATAGCAGGAGAGGGGCTCATAGACCTGGGCTCTTTACTACCCAGGTAGATTATGAGGCACCAAAATAAGACACCAGGAGGCACTGCTTACAGCCAGAAACCAGGAGGTCACAATTACTGAGACAACCAGAGAGATCAGCAGGGCAATCAAGATTTGTAGAGATGGTTAATAGAGAATGATATTTACATGAGCAAAATAGATGGGCAACTAACAAGGGTGCTGCTTAATATCTACAACCGGAAGATGGTAAGAATGGAAGAACAGGAGGTTGAGGGCAGTCACTTCAATAAACAGTCCTATTTTCTTGTTCTGTTTCTGAACCTGAGCTGATTTTCAAATACAGAGTCTGTTAACAAAAGAGGTGTTAAGATCCCTAGGAGGAGAGTGAGTATATACTGTAATGATTCCCCCACTCCACCCTCCCAAAAGGCCCATAATAACTTACTTCAGTGCCTTTAAACTGGGGAAAGGGAAATACCCGAACATTTTGAGAATTGTTGGACTCAGAATTTGAGTTGATGTCCACACTAGGACACTCAAAGCTTGGCTCTCTTGTGAAAGTAGGAAGTAACAGGGCCCAAGTAATAATAGATAGAGTCTTGACTAAAGTCAGGCTTACTGTGGCTATTAGGTCCATGGGTGGAGCCACCTGGTTATTATTTCCTTAGTCCCTGAGTGTATAATAGGGATTGGTACTGTTGGCAGTTGGATAACACTCACAGTGAATTCTTGACCTGTGAAAAACCAGCGAAGAAGGCCAACACTAAGTAGAAACCTCTGAAACTGTTCTGCTTGTCTCCCTGAACTGGATATAATTTTTTTAAAAGTATCACATTCTGAGGGCAATGATGGAGATTAGTGCTTCAATTATAGACCTAAAGACTATGGGGATTGTGGTCTCTATTATATAAGCATTTATTTTAAAGGATTCATCCATTTTTTGCTTGAGCCTGACAGACAAATTAAATGGAGAATATTACTTAGTTCAATTTATTGTAGATTAATACAAGCTTAACCAAATAGTTTTCATATAAATGGAATCATAGTGTATAAAGATTTTTCTTCCTTCACTTAACACAATGTTTACAACGTTCATTTGTGTCGTATAAGTACTTAATTTCTTTCTATTGTCAAATGATATTTTATTGTATGAATATTCCACATGTTTTACCCATCGTTTTTATTTATCCTTCAGATGATAGACAATAATTTTTTCTACTCTTTAGCTATTATGAATAATGCTGCTACAAAAATTTATATATTATTTTAATGTGAACATATGTTTTCTATTCTCTTAGGAATATACTTAGGAGTGGAATTATTGGGTTATATAAGAACTCTATGTTTAACCATTTGAATAATGCCAAACTGTTTTTCCAAAGTAGCTGAACTACTTTATATTCCCACCAGCAATGTATGAGGGCTCTAATTTCTCCACATCCTTGCCATAGCTTGCTATTATCTATTTTATTACAGCCATCCCAGTGTGTGTGAAGTAATATGTTCTTGTGGCTTTGATTTGCATTTACTTAGTAACTAATGATGTTGAGCATCTTTTCAGTTTTTTTATGGCAATTTGTATATCTTTAAAAAATGTTAATTTAAATCCTCTGCTCATTTTAAAATTTGATTGTCTTTTTATTGTTGAGTTACAAAAGTTCTCTATATATTTTATATCCTAGACTCTTATCATATATGATTTGCAAATATCTTCTCCCCTTTTGTAGATTGTCTTCTCATTTTCCTGACAGAGTCCTGGAAGTGCAAACATTTTTTGTTGTTTTAATTTTGATGAAGATCAATTTATTTATTTTTCATTGATTGCTTGTGTTTTTATCTAAAAAATCATTGCTTAATCTAAGTTATGAAGACATAAATCTATGTTTTCTTCTACTAGTTCTATAGTTTAAGCTCTTACAGTAGGCATTTGATCCATGCTGAATTAATTTTACTGTATGTTCTGAGGCAGGGGTCTAACTTTTTTTTTGGCATGTGAATATTCAGTTACCCAGCTCCATTTATTGAAAAGAACTATTTTTTCCCCAATTGAATCATCTTGGTACCCTTGTCAGCTTGCTATGATTATTATTAAGGAGAATGATATGTTTAGAACTAATCCTATATCCCTCCCTTATTATTGTTAGTCATATTATCAAGGTTTGTTGTTCTTACTAAATTTTTTGTTCTATTAATAAAATTTTCATAGTTTTAAGTCTTAGTTCCTATATTTAAATAGGTTCAAACTGCTAACAAAAATTTTATCCTTTCTTCTCCAACTCTGGAACCTTCTATTTTACATCACATTTTGCTTGGCTTAATTTTTCCTCAAATAGTGTCCTCAACACCTCCAGGAAAGGCACATGACTATAGTTTTCTTTCAGTATATTTAGGTTAAATAATGCCTCTTTATTTCTTTTAATTTGAGTGGCAATGTGACCTGGCATGTATTAATGAAAGGCTCACCAAACTTTTTCTATAAAAAGCCAGATAGTAACTATAAAGCTCTGCAAGATGTATGCTATCATCATAGGCATAAGGTGAATAATATTTAATAAAATTAATACTATGTTCTCAAAAAAAAAAGATGTATGGTCTCAGATGCACCTACTCAGCTCTGCTGAGTAGACAAAAGCCCCTGTAGATGATTTGTAAACAAAAGGATATGGTTGCATTTTAACAAAATATTACCTCTCAAAACAGGGGTGGCCATATTTGGCCTATGGATTGTAGTAAATTGACCTACCTATTATTGTGTCAAGGTCTCTCTCATAATTCTGTGTACTTGTTTGTTCAGTAAATATTTATTGAATACATACTATGTGCTAATTCCTCTAAGTGCTTGGCACACAATGCTGCATTAGGTAAAAAAAATAAAAAAATTAAAAAAAAGCCTTTACCCTAATAAACATACAAAACATAGCAGTGTTGGGGATGATATAGAGAAATCAGATGCTTAGGACAAGCAGTATTTGATAGGATGGCCAGCAAAGGTGATAATGAGAAGGTTTCAACTATGTGAAGATATGGAAAAAATATTCCAGTAATGAGACAAAGCAAGGTGAAAGTCCCTGTGGTGTGACTGAGAAAAAAGAGAAATGCAGTGTTAGTAAACAAATTGAT
>NW_006284843.1:879345-884017 GCF_000327345.1 Myotis davidii | reverse complement strand
AAAGAGTGTTAAAAAGCAGTGGGAGAGATAAGCGTGAGAATTGTAAAGCATCTGGATTTCATCTTAACTGCAATGGGAACACATTGGAGAGTTTTAAGTAGAGCAATTACATTATCTGATTTATTTTTTTAAAAGATCACTCTGGTCTTATTTGGAGAGATTTTAGCGGGTAAAAGTATCAAAAGGAAGTGTTTAGAAGGCTATGGCTGTAATTCAGAAAGGAATTGACAGAACTCAGGCACGGCAGAGGCTTTGGCAAGAGGTGTATCAATAAAAGATATATTTGCAAGTAGAGCCAGTAGATCTTACTGATGAACTGGATCAAACAGGTAATGGAGAGAGCAGAATAAATGATGGCTGCTTGGATTTGAGCTTGAGATATTTGATAGTTCCTTTTATTGAGATCAGGAAGACTGAGGGAGTAACAGTCTTTAGTCAGAGAAAATACCTGTGCCTCTTTGATAGGCAAAATATATGAATCCATGAAGAAGGCAGTGAAATATGTAAGTAATTTAGGAAGAAGTCAGGGATGGATATAAAAGTTTGAAGGTCATTAATTGATAAAAGGTCACAGAAAAGAGATGAGAGCTCGGGAATGAACACCTGGTCATCCCACAATTTATGGCAAACAAAGGAAAGGAGATGATAATTGTGCTGCTAGAGATGGAGGAAGCAGAGAAAAAGGTTAGAACTAAAAAAGCATTTTGGTGAAGCATGAGGCAGGCAAAGGGAGTATAGTGTCAAAGAAGGTAAGAAAAGAGAATTTCAAGAAGGAGTAAAGTAGACAAGTAAAAAAATATGGTAATGGTATTTTATCAGCTCTTTTGAATGAAATTAACTAGCTTACAGCTACCTATGGTATCTTCTGATTATATTGTTATTCCTAGTTAGCAGAGAAAAGGGGGATAGTTTGACCAGTGAGAGTACATGGGACTAGGGGAGGCAACAGAAAGTTGCTCACGTAAAATGTGGGATATTAAAACCTGAGGAGCCAGCAGGACTGAAACCAGTGCCAGAAACTAGAGTCTGCGAAGTCAGAAGGGGGCATCTGGAAGGTTACCAAAGAGAAGATGCCAGAATCAGATATCAAAGCTGAGTTGTGGAGCCAGGAAGGCAGACACTAGAGAGACCAGAACAAGCACAAGCAAGCTGAGAATAGTTGGGAGGTGTCTGGAACTTCTTCCTAGATCAGGACCTTTTTTTCTTTTTAAGGTAATAGCCCAGGTGGAGCAGTAGTGCTGGGTCAGGCTCAGCAGAATAGCAGATTACAGCCTCATCACCTGCAGGCTCTCTTCTCCCGTTGGAGTGGGCTAAGGCTTCTTGTGGATTGTTGAGTAGAAAGCCTTGCCGTGTTCTGGCGAGGCCTTGGTGAAAAGTGGTAATTCAGGAAGTAGAAAATGATTCCCCCCAGTCAGGGCTGGCTTCATGTATGTGCAACCAGTGCAGTTGCCCAGGACCCCATGCTTAGAAGGGCTCATGCTTGGTTTAATGCTCTGCTGTCATCGTCTTGAAACTCTTAATTTTTTTTTCCCCCAGCAGCCCCACATTTTCAGTTTGCACTTGGGCCTTGCAAATATGTATCCGGTCCTGCCCATAATTGTGTTTCTGGCCACGTATTTTACATTTTCTTCTGACTGGGTAGTTAATTTGAGTAGTTACTCTTTCTGCCACATGGTTTGGTTAATGTACTCCATCTGGCTACAGGTTTGTGTCTAAAGATTAGCAGACAGGAGAATATAAAAGCCAAAGAATTTAAACAACGCTTTTTAGAATAGGTCCTAAGCTGGAATCCATAGTCATTGCTGGATGGCACGTGGAAGATTTCCTTGGTGAACAGTGTAGTGGGGGCTAGCCCCATAGGCGGCAAGGTGTAGGATGGAGGCAGCATGGTCCACCCCTCCCCCGGCCCCGCTCCGCCCCGCATGACAGCAAGTCATGGAGGAGGGGCAGATCCCCATCGAAGCTGATTAGGGTGACATCCTGGGAGCAAGCAGTGACAGCAAGAAGTTTTATTAGCTGTTTTGATTACATGTCTGTCCCTGACCAGGTTGGCAGGTAGCCATAGTATTTGGTGGCTATTTGTAAATATGGGGAATATAAGGCAATCTTTTCTACTACTTCTTTTGCTTCTTGCAAAACTAAGATTTGCTAGATGGTTTATGCAGTCTGACCCATACATGATTTGAGAGTTGGAGCACTTAGAAAATACTCCCATCTTACTAGATTTATCAGGTGATCACTTTGTAAATTATATAAATGTCTAATCGCTATGTTGGACGCCTGAAACAAATGAAATATTGTATGTCAACTGTAATTCCCAAAGTAAAGAATTATTTTTAAAACATTCCTATTTTCCCCAGCAGGAACTCAGTGTGCCTGCCTTTGCCCCAGTGGTCAAGGCTGCAGTGATAACATTATGCATCCTGCAATAGCACCGACCTGGATGTCTCCAGTGATCAGAAACTCCTGCTTCCTCATGAGGCAGATGTCCACAACTGGGACCAAGATCCTGAAGGTGCAGGCCCAGGTGTACTTCCACCAGCATGGAGGCCTGCACTCTGATGTTGGGACACTGGTTTTCGTCTTGGATGTATGTCCTGGGTTAGATCAGCGTGAACTAAAACCTGGGTACAGCAGACAGGGATGTCAATGGCTAAAGTGTTCTGTTTTGGGATGTATTTCCAATAAACCTTTTTTTCTTTCCAAAGAATCTGTGAGTGACATGGAAAATCTGTAAGTCATTCAAAGTGTTCACTAAGAAAAACCCAGGAGCCACTGGACATCCTTGAGTGGATTTTTTGGGCTTTTCAATTAAGAACTACCGGTCTCTTGGCTAGGGACAGCATTCCTCAGGGTCTGCAGGCAGTGCTGATGGCAATGCTCAGAGAAGCGTAGCTATGGGCCTCTCTGGTGATGATGATGTCATGAATCTCTTGTAAGGAGACACTGAGGACCAGGGGAATGTGGGGAACCCTTGATAGACAGGCATCATAGCTCCAGAGTCCAACTTCATGAGGGCAGTTGCATGGGGCACAGGTTGTTCTGAAGGCAGGTGCTATCAGCAGAGCCCTTATTTTTTCATGGGAGACTTTCTATGGCGTCACCAGGGGCTTCTCCTTACTCCTAAAGACAAAGGGATAGTGTGCTGTGGGATTCAGGACAAGACCCTGACAGATTCTGTAGAGCATGAAACCACAAGGATTTTCATTTGATAAAATTTGTGTGTCTGTGCTGGGCACCACCACTTGAAGTGCCTGTCTGGCTACAGAATAGGCACAGCAGCCATGCCTGCCAGGAGCCCCTCTGTGTTGTCAGCTAGGAGTAGGGGACAGTTCACTATCTCAGCATTGAGACAGTTCACTATCTGGAGACAGTTCACTATCTCAGCATTGAGCTTCAATACTCCTTTTTGGCCCACTGAACCCTGAATCCTTTCTTAAGTTGGGTATATTATCAGAGCTTAGCTACTGAAACCCAGTTAAGAGCTGAAAATGCTCTCTGCCTACTACCTCCACTCCCTGACAGTTAGCCGCATCCCCTAGGGCTGTCACTCACTTTCAATTCTGGACATTTTCTGAGGTTCCCTTGGAGACCACTCCTTTTTTATAAGAGGATCTGTCACCTTTCATTTTCCTTGAACAAGTGGATCTCTAAATGTCATACTAAAATGTCTTTGTCTCTGAATAAAATAATTAATCCCACAGTGGCTAGAAATATGTTTAAGTTTTGTCTCATAAATTAGACTGATTGTTTGAGAGTGTATGGAGACCTTTTAGGGGAGGTATACCTATTTTGTGAAATAAGTTTTTTCATATTTCAACTCTCTCTAACCTGAGTTCCAAGAATTTGTTTGAAATTTCATCTCATGGTCATTTCAGCATGTAATGCAGCATTCAGGGGAGCATTGGAGTGCATCACTTGGACCGTGGGAGACACAAATATGTTTCTTACTCTTTAGTTTATAGCTATTTGTAGAGATGAGTGAAAACCCCTCATTCTCTCCAGGGATAGAGGCACTGTATTCTCTGCCCAAATCCAAGGATTACTATGGGTAGAGCAGTGGCTATGCTCTGCCCACTGGCAATGGCAAGAAGTTGCTGCAAGGGCTTCTCCCATGTGTTCCTTCAGGGAGGATCTGTGCCACAGTGCTCTTCCCAGCCCCACCTCTGCCCTGAGTTGGGACAGGTCACCTTAAGGAGGAATCTCCTCTTTGTCCAGGCCTTTAATCATGTGGAAGTGTTGTCTGTGTGTTTGGAGAGCTGAGCTATGTGTCCACTGAAAAAGCGTCAAGAGGTATAATCCATCATGAAATACGTGTGAAAACGCAGAGAGACCTCTCACTGTTTCATTTAGAAGCGTATTTGTTTCTTATCACAGCTGTAATGCATTACTATAAATTACTTGAGGGCTAAACCTGTGGTCGGTAATCTGTGGCTCTGCCGGGGTCCAACCCCAGCAGGTCCAGGGGTTCCCAAAGGTGTGGACGGAGTTGGCGAAGAAGGAATGACACGGAGACAGCGTTCAGTTGATCAGCAGCCTTGCCAGGATCTCTAGCCACAACCTCCAGCCAAGTTCTGTGTCCATGATCTCTTGCTAGGTTCTCCAGCCACGTTCTCCAGGTTCTCCAGCCAGGTTCTGTAGCCATGTTCTCTCGCTAGGTTCTCCAGCCAGG
>NW_006284843.1:877524-879115 GCF_000327345.1 Myotis davidii | reverse complement strand
TTCCAGGGGTTAGGAAGTTGCATCTTGGTGGGAGGCATTATTTCATTTGCCACAGTAAAGCATAACTGTTGAAACATTAAATTGGTGGCTTTGTTTGTGGTATGGCTTTGTTTAAAGTTTTTTACAAATCATTCCAAGGAAAATCCTTATTTTTTGCCAAAAATATTTTGTAAAACCTTTTAGTATAAATCTATCCTATTTTGCCATTGCTAAGCTAATAAGCAGTTTATAGCTTAACCACAGATTACTTTGAAAACATGTGATTTTGAACAGCCAATTACTTTGGATATATTTGGTATTTTGCTGTTTAGTGTTATGGCAATAAATTAATTTAACATTCACATAGTTGTCCTATGCCATTTCCTAAGAATTCTACTTTAGCACACCTATTAGAATTTCCTAATAAACACTATAAAGTGACTACCCTGAAATAATGTCAAATTATAATGAAGTCATATACACACAATCCATATAACAAGGCATAAGTGTCCTGAGCACTTCTCTTTCTCTCTGTCTTTCTTCTGCCTGTATCTCTGTTTCTTGGAGCCTTCACTCTGAGGGAGTCGAGCTGCCTTATTGTGAGAAACCTTACGGAGAAACCCCTTTGATGAGGAACTTATATTTTCATTCAAGCGTCAGGAAGGACCTGAGGCCTGCCAGCAGCCACATGAGTGAGCTGGTAAGGGACTCCTCCCCCAGTTTACCTTGAGATAACTGCAGCCCTGACAACACCTTGATTGCAGCCTCATGAAAGGCTGTGAAACAGACCCACCAGGTTAAGCTGCTCCTAGATTCCCAACTCAGAAACTGAAATAATAAATATTTATTGTTTTAAGTCACGCAGCAGTAGATAGCAAATACCCCAGCCCTGAGGATCTTATATGTGCATAAAACACACACAAACACACACACACACATATGCACACACACGACATAGTAAATGACTCAAGTCTGTGCTTTCAACTAAGTCTTGGATTTTGAGTACTTCCTATAGGTCAGTAGAGGTAGAGGTTGGGGAAGGGGAGATTTGAAATGAAGCAAAGTTTTATTTACTCTAAGAGTTTAAACACTTGAGTATGCCCATGACAGTAACAAGGTGAATATGCTGAGAATATATCTGTATGAACACTTAATAGCATCCTGAAAATGAACTCTTCCTAAGGACACTCATTGCGTTAGCCAAGCCCTGGTGTCAGAAAAGGTGAATGGAGCTTGGCACTTCACTCAGATGGTCTGCTTGGCCTGGGGAAATAGGAATGTGGAGAGAATGTCTGGAAGGTGATATACTGACCCCAGAGCAGCACTGCCTCAGGGTGTGCTCCCAGATGTGATTCTGCCATGGGGAAGAGGGACCTCCCTAGCCAACTGGAGCATCTAAAGTACCACACACTCCAGTGGACACCAGTGTAAAATGCTACTGCCTTCCCTGCCAGTGGGGAGTGGCAAAGAGGGGGCTTCACAGACAGAAGCCATTTGGGCCACTATAGATGTGGCCCAAATGGCTTCTATAGACCAGCAAGAGCAATATGAGAGCTGAGATGTCTCTATTCATTAGCACCTAGAAGAAGGAATTCTAGAAATTCTACAACCA
>NW_006284843.1:875701-877489 GCF_000327345.1 Myotis davidii | reverse complement strand
GGGAAAGAATATATTTCCATTGTGACTTTTTAAAAAAATTCTTAGGCTGGTGTGTCCTATAAGACAACAATTACATTCTTTGGGCTTCTGTCGGTAATTACCCAAGTACAACATCTGTTTGGAGCATGGATTAATTACTACCCAAAGATTAGAACTAACTGCCTTGTGGTTAGTAGCAGGAGAATACTGTGCACTGTCAGAGATCATTCATGAAGCATCAAGCCTACCTAGGCATGGCACCAGAAAACTGGTCTAAACAGTATAAAAATATTGTTGCCGGCAGGCAGTAAGGCTATTCATTCTCTAGGAGAAAATTGATGATCTTCTCTGAGAGATCAGAGAAGCCCTGCCAGCCTCAAGGGAAGTCTTTTGCCCCTGGCTGGAACTTTCCTCTCAGGCCTTGTCAAAGGAGGTAAGAACAGGCAGGAGAAAGAGAAGGGTGCCGATAGAAGACAGCAGGGCCCATAGAAAATAGCATCTCCTCTCTCAGGACAGATAATATTTACGATTATGGGGGGATGCTTGAATTCGTGCAAATAAGTATTTTAAACCCTAGATAGTCACATGACCATAGGATTAAATTTCTAAAGATACAGAAGAATACAAGGACATTTTACTGGTGTCTTGTAGGAGTAAAACCAATCACAGACAGTAATAGAAACAGGAGGTGAGACGGGGCTTGCTGTAAGCAAAAAAGCATAAACGTTTGAATGGTGGCTTAGATTGCAGAGAAAGAAAAGTGTAGCACCCTGGATTCCCATAACTAATACAAACTAATAGAAGAGGAGGAGGAATATGAGGCCATTTTTAGCATTCAAATGGACAAGATGCTAGGGGTTGGAGAACAGCTACCACCTACACTAGCATTTCAAGGCACTATCCTAGAAGAAACTTTGAGGGTCACTCAAACTAGCAGCTTGGTCATTAATCCCTTTCCTAATATTGCATATAATAAATATATGGAACTGTGAATGGGAACTGTCAATGATTTTGTAACTCTTTCATACCATATTTCCATGTGGCATGTGACAACAGGAAAAGTCAAATCTTAGAAGTCCAGTTTTACTTGGTGAGTCATGTTAAGTCTTGCTTTCCTGTCCCTTTACAGATAGGGCTTGGTTAATGATGTTTTGATTTCTTGGTTCTCAAACTTTTTGTGTATTAAGGTGGTGCCATTGGAAGTTTGGACTCAAGCTCCCTGCATTTTAATCACCTCAGGAGTATACCGTATTTTTCTGTGTATAAGATGCCGCCATGTATAAGATGCCCCCCCCCCTTTCCAACCCAAAATTAAGAAATCAATGTTTTAAACATTTTTCTGGCTTTCCTCTTAAGGCCGTCTTCTTTTTTGGCATCTCAAGGAGTTGTTCTTCCTGTTTTATCCACTGTCTGATCATACACTCAGTGGGAAGAGGTCCAAATTGTCTCTCTGCAGCTCTATTTCCATGCTCTTTTGCATAGCTGATTACATTCACTTTGAATTTTTACATTACTTTTGCAGAGTAAGATAGTCGCTTACTAGTATTCATCGTTTTATTTTTGACATCTTTATGAGCTCAGAAGTCTCCAGTCCTTGTTGCATCTGCGCACTCTCCACCTCCACCTCCAATTAGGCATCAGCTGACTTCAGTAACAATAAGGCTTGTGACTGGAGGAAGCCTGTTTGACAAGGTATGGGTAGCTACACACCTGCGTGGCTCTCCCGTCAGCTGACTTCTGTGTATAAGATGCCCCTCAATTTGTAGTCTTAACAATTTTAGAAAGAAAAATAGCATCTTATATATGGAA
>NW_006284843.1:862581-875644 GCF_000327345.1 Myotis davidii | reverse complement strand
ATACATATACATTAAGTTTCACATCCTTGTATTCTGACTCAGTAAATCTGGAGTGGGACTCAGGTTCTAAATTTTAACCAATATATTCCCCTTCTCAAAGTGATGTTGTGACTGAATTCTAAGGTCTTTTTGAGTGATGAATTCTGAGGAAAGGGAGTAGAATGAAGGTGAGGACTTTCTCCTTCTCCATTATTTATTTTGAAAAAGAAAATGCAGAGCAGAGAATGTGACCAAGGACCCTAGTAACCTGCCTTTGAAACTGATTCATAGGCAGAATTCTATTGTCAAAGTTCTAGAACCCACAATAAAGACAAGGGGTGAGCTAAAATTCACCCCTCCAATTATTTGTGCCCTGAAGATCCAAAAGTGAAATTTGACGATGGGAACAAAAAGCGTATAGCTGATGGAGTGGCCTGGAGAATCAGCTAGACTTCAGCTCACTGTGAATTCCCAGGCTACAAAAGAGGATTTTTCCAGAATGCCTGGAAGCTTTGATAAGGATGAGGCCAGCATCAATAATGATCATGATGATAATGATAATAGTTAATGTTCATAAGCACATATTTGTCAAGCACAGACCTAAATAGTCTTCTGTAATTCTTACAATAACTGCATGCTATCAGATGAGGAAAATAATACTAAGTAACTTGACCAAGTTTATTTAACTACTGTGTGGACAAACTGAACTTTTAATCTCAGTCTGTCTGACTTCAAAGCCCATGGACTATATCATTAGTTTCTTTGCCTCCCTAAATGGTACTATGAGGGAATGGAGAAGGCTAGTCTACAAATAATTAATTTTTCAAAGAGGTTGACAAAGACGCTCTGAATCAAGATGGATTACAATACTGTTATCAGAACTTCTGAAAGTTTTTACACAGGTGGTTTCCGGATATTTATTGTATAAATCTCATCATCCCTCAGAATCAAGCCTAGGAAAAGGCTCAGTTTATTCTCATTAAAAGATTGCCCATTTCTGGGGATAGAGACCTTTAAAGGATGTAATAAGGAGAGGTGTAGCAGCAATCCCAGGTGAGCCTACACTGAACACATTTTAGGACTCTTGTTATAGAGATCTACCAAAGGCAGATTTTAATGTTTCTAGCAGACCTCCTGGGAAATAACTATTACAAAGAACAAGGCAACCTGGCATAGATCTGTGCCCAATAATATCATCAATACTGAAGAAGACTCATTTTTAATATAGAACAGTGTCTATCACTCAGCTCATCCTTAAGCCTCAAAGGTCACAGGTTGGGTGCTAGGAAGAACCAAGTAATATTTGAAAGAGCTATTTAAAGAGTTGTATAAAGTCTGAAATAAATTGGGTATGGCCATTCCATACCCAATGGTGTATGACACAAAGACTTATTGGGGATTCTCCACTACCTATGCAGAGAGCACACAGTTCCACACTGCTGGCTCCCTGAAGGCAGCTGGCATCCAGGTGGTCTCTATCGTGTGTGCAACATTGAATAACACATTATGTTTGGCACAGCAGAGGTTTTAGCCCAGCAGGACACCTTTATGGTGCATATTCAGGATTTGTGCCAGGCCTGGAAGAAAAATGTTTTATAAGCCTGAAGCCTGGGTAGCAGATTACACTACTGAGTGCCAGTAATGGAACAAAAGAGAAAAAAATGGCAATAATTGCATGGTATTTGAAAGAACTCTGTGCTTGAACCCACACGAAATACTTTCAGAAATATTAGTGGAGATTTCATGGACTCTAGGGATTTCATACAGTAGATAGAGGTAGAGCCGTAAAGAGGTTGTTGATTACAATCAATGCTGTGATATCCAGCCTCCCAGGTGCCTGCTAATACTCCTTGGCTCCTGATATTCATGTCCTTGCTTTGAATCCCTACACAGTAAATCAGTGCTGACCCACATCACCAGTAGAATACTGCGGAAGTGGTGGTGTGTGACTTCTAAGCTAGGTTATAGGAAGCATTGATGTTTCTTGGATTGTCACCCCAGGGGAAGCCAGCCTCCACGTCTTAGGACATTCAAACAACCCTGTGGAGAGGCCTATGGGAGAGTAACTGAGGTCTCCCATTGAAAGCCAGCATTTGCCAGCCATGTGAAGGAACCACTTAGGAAGCAAATCTTCTGTCCTCAGTCAGCTCTTCAGATGACTATAGCCTGGCCAACCTCTGACTGAAATCTCATGAGAGACTGAGCCAGAAACACTCACACAATCCCCTTCTAAATTCCTAACCCACATAAACACAGAGAAATAGTAATGTTTATTGTTATTTTAAGTCACTAAATTATAGAGTGACGTGCTATGCAGAATATATAGCTAATGCAAACATGATCTCCATTGTTATTCCTAGGCTAGAAAGTCATGAAGAAAGAGTTTGGCTAAGACTTGAATTTCTATAAGTAAAGGGTAGGATTTGATAGGTGCTGAGGCAATGGGAAACCTTTCTTGAAAGAGGGATGAACATGAGCAAAGGCAGAGATGCAGACCCATCTGTATTCAATGGGACAGATATGTTGAGTGTAAGAGGAGGACTGTGGAATTAGGTGGGATAGATTGGCAAGATCCAGGTTAGGGAGGTCTTTATGGCCAATTTTTAAGACCTTGAATGTGAAGCTTAAGACACTGAAATATGAGGCAGAAGAGTAATAGAATAAATAATTGCTTTTTCAGAATATTATTTCACCTAATGATTGGGAGTCGAATGAACTACAGGCATATCTCAGAGTTATTGCAGGTTCAGTTCCAGACCTCCACAATAAAGTGAGTATTGCAATAGAGCAAGTTGTAATCTTTTTGCTGGTGGAGGGGTTTGCCTTCAATTTCTAAAAAAAATGCAACATCTGTGAGGTGCAATAAAACAAGTTCTGCTGGTAGAGGCAAGAAGACATGGGAATGAAGAAAATTGTTTGAATAATTTAATAATCATATATAGTTCTTCTGAATGAACTGATTAACAGATATATTTAGAAAAACTGGACTTATCTTTTCAGATATGACTTTATAATATGACTGCAATATTAAAAATTACTTGCAAATTTTTTATTTAGATTTTCATTCATTCATTAATGAAATATTATTAAAGTTAGGCATACATAAATTGATAAGTTTAATCATCATCATCATCATAATCTTTTCTCTACACAATGTTGGTAACATAGGGGCAATTATTAAATGAAATAGTTGAAATTATTTATTGTTCTTTGAATTTGTTCTTTTTTTTCAAAATAAAGAAAAGTATTCCTCCTTTATAATTTGTATATTTTCAGTGATTTTGTTGTTTGTTAGCTTCTGCTTTGAAAGTGCAGGCAGGTGTTGTCTGTGGAGAAATTTCACTTTTTACCATAAGGATAGATACTGAATTAAATTATAGGCCTGGCCAGATGACCTTATTTATTGGGATTGGGGAAGTAGAGATTGCTCATTAATTACTGTTATCTTTGTTCAACTGCATCACTTACTCTCCTTTCTTATCTCTTTCTCCTACCTTCTGTTTATCTCAACAACTCATCTCTCTGGGGGAAAAACCCTCAATATTTGTGTCTGTAACTAACAAACAGTTGCCTGATTCTACAGTTATGAATCACAGCTAATATACCACACACAAAAACATAAAATACCTGTACTAACTTTCATTTCATTTACATTCATCTTTATTGCCATAAGCCACTAAAATGTAAACTATCCATTTTTGGAATTTGTAAGGAATTTCTGGAGAAAAGGCTATTTCTAAGGACCACTAAGATCTTATTGTTATCATTATCCTAATATTTATGGCATTAAAAAAACCCTAAAGGCCATGACCCAATAAAAGGCTATAAAATCAATTTAGAATGTTATGACAATAACACTTTTAAAATGAAATAAAATAATATTTAATAGATAATATCCCAAATGTGTTGCATGTCATGAGAGTAAATACTACGTTATAAAAATTGATTCCAGTTTTATGTTTGTGTGTGCATGAGTCACAATATAAAATTACCTCTTGTCAAATATCATTTAAAAATTTTTTAAAGCTACTGATAGTTGGGAATATAAATTTCCAAGTTTAAGAAGGTTTTCCAGTATAATATTTTTATGGATAATCTGTTTTTCTCCAAATCAGAAATAGCATGCATTGGAGATGGAACTATAGATTATATAAGCAGTTGCAGAAGCTTGTTTCAGACTTCTCTAAGTTGTCTCTCTTCTCAGTTAAACACTTTTTTGAGGGGGGTGGGAAAGGGGATAGAGCTTATCAATTATATACACAGTGACATTTTTTATGTTCAGCTGCTATTATGCATGTGAGAAGTGACTATCCAAAAATCACTCCGTCTCGTGTGGACTGCGATGGATGGCGTTATGTGCTTTACAGGGAGTGAGCACCATAGCATTTCATCTTACCAGGCTGTTAGACTTTGGAAGATGCCAACCTATTTCTTGACCTGGTCACATAGTCTAGTAAAGGTGACTCTCAATCAAGGTTTCTGAGTGACCAGATAAAGTCAGTGTATATATATTTTTCTTAATCTCCTGTCTTTGCAGTTGGAATCCTAGAGATAATAAACTTGCCTCATAAATCTTCGCATGGATCAACTTGGGAAAAATCTCAAGGACTTTCTCTCCCTCCATTATTTATTGTGATAATGCCAAAGGTTGTTGGTGTCTTTCAATCAATGACTTTATTTGTGCATATTTAGATTATTCAATGCTAGAGGCCCAGTGCACAAAATTGTTCAAGGGGCTGGCCCCACCCCGACCCTGCCGCCTCGGCGGCTGCCTCTGCCTCAGCCCCACCACCACGTTGGCCACCTCAGCCCTCACAGCCCTGGCTTTGTCTGGAAGGTCATCCAGAAGGACATCTGGTCTAATTAGCATATTATTCTTTTATTATTATAGATATGTCTTAGATATTGATATTTCTTCATTTGGATACAAAAGAACAGGTTCTGCACAAAAATAAATGGCTATACCAAGGTTTACAGGGTTGTGTTTTAACCAGACAATAAGGTTACTTTGATGGAAAGCAGTTCAGTGTGGTACAGCAGAGAGTACTGGAACTTGGGACTAAGGCTGGTTCCAGAATTGCTACTTTAATTGCATGACTTCAGATAACTGTCTTAATTTCTTTTAACCTCAATGTTCTCATTAGGAAATAAAGAGCCGCATCCTACAAACCCTGAAGTTGCCTGAGAGCTCTGCAGTTCCACAAGTCTACCATGCTATAATCAGAAAGGTAAGTTAACTGGAGAGTTGAATGCAATAATTCAGATAAAAAATATCTAGCATACACTAAAGGAAAGAAAAACAAGGTGGAGAACTTGATCTATGCATTTATTGAACATATACGGAGCATGTAGGTGCTGGGCTAGGTGCTGTGTGTGTCTGTGTTTTAAGTGTGGTAGTTGAGGGGAATTAAAAGGTTTAGAGGCTAGTTGAGGGGAATTGGGTGTGTGCATGCATAACCCTCCCTGACAATGGCTCTCAATTTTTAGGAAATTAACTAGGCAATTGAGCCATAATTCCTTTTATCTTTTAAGATAGCACTTGATAGTCTGAGAAAAATGGCTCAATCTAAAGTTACTTCAGAGTAAAATAATTTTTCTGCATATCAGAACATCACTATTTGTAGGCAAAAGACTGCCAAGTTCACAAAAATGTGTGGGTGTACTTGTTTTAAAAAATCTGTGATTAGGCCAAAAAACTCTACTCCCTGAATCTGCTTTACCTGAAAACAAATAAACTAATTCTAATCGCTGGCCAATAATAATAATTTATAAAACAAGGGGTTGGGTTGAACACAGAAATTAGAGAAAGGTGTTAATCAAATTCACCATGGCATGTGTTTACAAAAAGAAAGCAAGGGCTGCTGGGTTCTGTTAGGCAATCTTTTAAAGCTTTGATTAAAGATGCTGCCAGGCAACATTATCTAACCCCACATAGCATATTAGAAATCTGTATCTTTGCACAGACTCCTCCCATTTAGATTGCAAACTGTTTACAGTGTCCTAATTTCTAAGGCAGCCAAGGCACATAAATAGATTTCCTCAGTTCAGGTTTTAATATTTCTTAAATGTTCAGTAACAGATAGAAAAATACTTTTAAATACAATGATTGTTCTTGATTCAGTATACCAGCACTAGGCAGATCTGTCACAGAAATACGCAAAAGATGCTTCTGAAGATAGGTGGATATTTATGTACAGTTTCCATATTAAGGCAGAGGAATATAGAAAGAGGTGCATGAGTATAGGTTTTCTTCTTTCAGCATAAGTGGAACATTTTTTTCCCCCCAGGGAGAAAGGGGTATGATTAGATTGTTGTTTTAGAAAGGCAGTCTAAGATGAGAAAAAAGAATGAAAAAATGATATTAAAATATGTTAACTTTAATAATTCATGTAAATGGTCATCAAGATTTGTGTGAAAGGAAGAGAATGGTTGAATATGAGGAGTGAGTGATAAACTAACCTCAAATGCTAAGCTGGGTGCTGGGAGGATGGTGGTGTCAGAGATTAAACCTAGAAAAACTAAAGAAGAAACCATTTTTGAGTCAATTATGCTTAGAGGAGAAAGAAAAGATATAAACATTATTTTCCTATCTTTTTATTTTTGAAGATTTCAAACCTACAGATAGGTTGTAAGAATAGTACAATACATACCTATAAACTATTCTGGACTAGGTTCAACCATCTGTTGACATTTTGCCCATGTGATAACCTTCCCCTTTCTCTTCCTCTCTTTTTCTCCCCTCAATATTTTGGCAAATATCTTCTAATAACCAGTCAATTCTTCTATATATCCAAAATACAATTACCACTCTCAAGAAATAAATTTTTTAAGATGTTATCTAATAAACAATCTATATGCATTTCCCCAATATTCCCAATAATGTCTTTTATAGCTTTTGTTTTGCTGGAAAGACATCCATATTGGGATTCTGATATGGAGCTAAGGCACCAATTTATTGTTATAAATGTAGATTTGAGAGTCACTCTCTGGCATGGAAGTGATGTTATTAAGCCAATAGTATAGGTGAGACCACTCTTAAAAGAGTAAAAAGTGAGGTTAATCAAGGACAAAACCTTAAGAAAATTTTATATTGGCTTTTTAAAAAATTTGTATTGAATTTACTGGGGTGACATTGGTTACTAAAATTATATAGGTTTCAAGTGTACAATTCTATGTTACATCATCTGTATATTGCACTGTGTGTTCACCATCCAAAGTCAAGTTTCTTTCTAGCACCATTTATCTCCTCTTTACCCTCCTCTACCTCCCCCTAAGCCCACTTTCCATCTTGTAATCACCATTATGGTGTGTGTGCCTATGAGGGTTTTTGTGTTTAATTCCTTCCCTTTTTTACCCACCCTCCAACACGCCTCCCCTCTGACAGCCATCAGTCTGTTTTCTGTATCTACGAGTCTGTTTCTATTTTGTTTGTTTGTTTATTTTGTTCATTAGGTTCCACATAGAAGTGAAATCATATGGTATTTGCCTTTCACTGGATGGCTTATTTCACTTAGCATAATACTCTCCAGATCCATCCATACTGTTGCAAAAGGTAGGAGTTCCTTCTTTTTAATGGCTGCAAGTTATGAAGTTATTGAAATATAGAACTAGGACTTGATTTTTGCCTCCTAAGCATGTGGCCCTCCTATTATAACACAAGTACAGCCTGTGACTGCATGATGTCAGTTCTGGAGGAAACTGAATGTAGCTTGTTGGTTCTCCAACTATGGTTCTAACAGTAATTCCCACCACACAAATTTTTCTGCAATGTGACTTGCCACTCTTCCTCAAGGGGTGGAGTCTCTATATTGCCAAATCACATTGTGTCATGAAGGCTTAAAGGCATGCTTCCCTTTTTTTACAGAAAATAATAGTATAATTAAAAAGAGCTAATAAATAAGTACTTATTTATTTTATTGATGTTTTATAGAGAGGAAGAGAGAGGGATAGAGAGCCAGAAACATCGATGAGAGAGAAATATCGATCAGCTGCCTCCTGCACACTCCCTACTGGGTATGTGCCTGCAACCAAGGTATACATGCCCTTGACCAGAATTGAATGTGGGACCCTTGAGTCCACAGGCCGATGCTTTATCCACTGAGCCAAACTGGTCAGGGAAGTACTTGTTTACTTACATCTTCACATTATCCCAAGAAGGATTTAAGGCAGTTAGGAATAGTTTATGCCATCCCTGCTTGGAGTTCTCAGAAAGTACACTTAGATCACCAAGCCTATATTTCTATCCAAGGATATGCTTTCTTTCCATATAATCTTTTCTTACTATTTTGGCTGCACCCTTTCAGAAATGTCTTCATTCAAGAGCTATTATACCTGCCACCTTGAATGCAAAGTAGCTAACACAATTAATCTCATGAATTGACTCAAATTCACATATCAAACCATAAAATAGTCATGTTGGTAGGTCCATGTTTCATGATATACTTTCAAAATAAAAAATAAGTGATCGGCAGGAAAAAAGTACTTTTTGGCCTGGTATATCTGAGAAGTGGTGGGGAGACCTTCAGAGGAGGTGGGTAGAAGAGAGGAGGATGAAAGTAACCCTTCTCTGTAACTTACTGACTAGTATCTGGTTTTGTGATTTATTCTTTACTTGATATAACGCACTGTGGTCTGAATTAGAATGCATAGTTTCATTCAGTCTATAACCAAGAATATAATCTCCTTTAACTTTATTTTGTTGGTTTGTGACTATAGCTATTCAAAATTCCTGGTAAAACTTGAAGAATAAGGGGATTCTACTAGCTTATGGGACAGACTAGCTCTTTAAATCCATTTTTATTTTTAAGGAAATTATATTTGTATCTAGTGAGAATTTCAAACATTGCCAAGGCGAATATATCAAAACAAACACCTGCTTCTTATCTCTAGTCCTCTAGTTTCGTCTCCAAAGTCAACCGGTTTTCAAATTCTTGTATATACATATTCAGAGATATTCAAGTCTTGTCAAGCAGGTTTATACATATCTATGCCTCCTTTTTTTGGCCTGTTTAGTAGCATATGATTCTCCTGTTCATTTTGTTTTTTACAATTATTTAAATATAAAGTTTGGTCCATATCAGTATAAGTATATAATTTATGTAACTTAAGTATTCCATTATAAAATCTGCACCATGATTCATTTAACTGGTTGCCTATTATTGTTGGATACCTTGGCGTGCATACCAACTGGTAAACAATCTTTTAAAATTTAAAGTTGTGCCCTGGTCAAGTAGCTCAGTTGGTTATAGCAGAGTCCTGATACACAAAGGTTGCAGGTTCGATCCCCAGTTAGGTCCCATGCAACAAGCAACCAATGAATGCATAAATGTTTAAAGCTGTGAAAATGTAACATAACATTAAGTCTGTAGGTGAATTACACAAAACACCACCAGGTGGAGATACCAGATCATAGAAGCCCATCTCTATGTTTGATTCTTTGTGTTGTATGTGGTTGTGAGTCTGTTTTGCTGTGTTTTTGTGCTACTCCGTGTCCTTTCACATTGTCTAAGTGTCTTTCTATCTGTGCATGCACATTTTTACTCACTATTCCCTTCTCTGTATTTCACTGTTGGAAGGATGTACTTTAGGGGTAAAGTGTGGAATAGTGGAAAGCATGGTGAGCAGAACTGGGACACAGTTCTGATTCTACCATTAATCAGACCTCAGACCTTTTCTCTTCACATCTATTTTTCACATCTAAAGCAATCAGTTTTCCCATTTGTTGAGGATAATAATTTCTGAAGCTCTCTTTCCTATCATCCTGTTCATACATTCATTTATATAGCTGTTTATTGAGTCATCATCTAATAAGTTGTGTTGGATTTTACTACTTACCAGGCATTGTGAAGCACTAGTAGAAATGGGGGAAGATTATAAATACACATGAAATGTTTTCTAGTTTTAAGCCAATCCAGTGGAGAACACAGATGAATAAATAACTACATCGTAAAGAGCAGTAGAATATGCCACTCTAAACATGCCTCTTGGATATAAGGATTATTGGAGCTGATTATTTTGAGAAATAGCAGACATAGGATGAGCTCTGTAAACAGTATAAATTAGCCTTTTGTAAGGGAAATTAATGTTTATAAAGGAAATTTCCATTTGTAAGGGTGTCTGCTTCTGTGTAGAAAAAGGATGACTAAATCACGAGAGACTTGGCAATGGAGAAGGCACAGACTTAAATTTGCATAGCAAACTTTAACCTTGTTTACCCAGGCCTTTTCTGGTATAACCTCTCACAACTGGTCTTCACCCCATCCCTCCCTGTCCAACACACACATACCCTTTTCTTTATTTTACCTTTAGCTGAAGATGATATATAAGCTATGGGCTAGGCCACCTTAGGAAGTTACTGGTTTTTCCCTATCTCCCGTGTGCACATGAGCTATCTATGTTAATAAACTTACATTATTTTCTCTTGTTAATCTGTCTTTTTATTATCGGGTGAGGGTGTCTCAGCCAAGAACTCATAAACATAGAGGGAGAATTATTTTTTTGTTCCCTACAATTGCATATAATTACAGTTACTAAATGGAGTTTTAAGCTCTTGTTTCCTAATTTAAAAAGTGGAACAGTGAGTACTTATATACTTCTTTTTAAATTTTGCTTTTTCTGATTGTAATTGAACTAATATTTTCTGAGGAACTATTTGCCCTCAACAGAAACAAACAAATTTCTGATTATATTATTTCAAAAGGAAAGTGCTCAGGACTTTGCATGTCCTTAATATTTAAAACAATTCATTGTTAGTTTTTATGCAAATACCATAATTCATATGCTTGATAATTTGTAGCAGCAGGTTCATACCTCATCCTGGTTAATAAGGGATAGATGTACAAGGTATAGGTTGAATCACAGACCAGCCATGAGCGAGAGACTTGGTCCATCATTGACCAAGGAGGGTGAGAAAATGAGATCTGGAGCTCACTTGAGTTCCCAACTAAGAGCACAGGGCTAAGAAGCCGAAATTGTAAAGAGAAAACACCGTCTTTATAGAAACAGTAGAATGGGATATCACCTTGGAGTCCTGCTCTATTTCAGAATAAATATGGAGGATCTGTTCAGAGCCATCTGCCTGCTTCTAAAGCGGGGGAAGAACAGGTCACCCCAAAATGTGCCACCTTGGTATATGGATTATTTTGAGCTGGAGACAACCAAGGCCCAAAAGACTCAGGAAGAGCTTTTTACCTCCTCCTTAACTGTCCCCCCAAATTTAGATAGAGGATCTGGTTCAAGAAGAGAACTGTCACCAGAGATAACTACAATGAGTATGGGCTAGGTGTAGTAAGCTGGGGAGAGCTCAGTCATGCTTGTTTGTTCCAGTTTCTCTGTGTGCCATTGTCTCTGCATGGCCAACATTTGTTTACTAAATATTTACTCTTCCCATCTTCTTGTGAATTGTCTTTCTTCCCTTTGTAGCCTCAGACACCTCCACACTTCTCCTTAGCTCAGGATGGCTTATAAACTCAATTGCCTGACTGTCAGAGAGCATCCCATGTCTATGTGAGGCTCCTGCATGTATGAAATTAAATTTGTTTTTCCATTGTTAATCTGTGCCATGTCTATTTAATTATTAGACCAGCCAAAGACCCTAATAGAGAAAACATTTTCCTCTCTTACACTTCTCTTCCATTAACCTTATGCTTGCTAAACTACATCAGAGTTTTTAAGTGATAGTTATTTAATTGGGAAATGAACATTTGCAAATGAGAAACGATGTTGTCCAACTTATAAAGAGGCGTTGATAAATTGAAATGAATGGGATCACATTTAACACCTCATTGACTGAAATATCATTAATATTTTAATTCATATGTTTTTTATTTGTTATTGTTATTTAGTTTTGTTTTTCTCCTATGGGAAAGGAAGTACCATAAAAATAAGTTTCAGCCCTAACCAGTTTGGCTCAGCGGATAGAGCGTTGGCCTGCGGACTGAAGGGTCCCAGGTTTGATTCCGGTCAAGGGCATGTACCTGGGTTGCGGGCACATCCCCAGTAGGGGGCGTGCAAGAGGCAGCTGAATTGATGTTTCTCTCTCACTGATGTTTCTAACTCTGTATTCCTCTCCCTCTCCCTTCCTCTCTGTAAAAAAATCAATAAAATATATTTAAAAAAATAAGTTTCAAGGCTGTATTTATTTCTGTGGGCAATGTGACTAATCAAGTTAAAAGTGAAATTACATCAATTCATGTGTCCAGTTGAAAGAACAAAAGTAAAATTTCCATTTTATAATAATTAATAGTAAAATTATAACATTTACTTTATAGAGCTGAGTCATATAAGCATACCAAGCCTCAGTTTTCTCATATGTACAGTGGAAATAATCAGAGTAACATAAATAAACTAGAGGCACAGTGCACAGATTTGTGCACCAGTGGGGTCCCTCAGCCTGGCCTGCACCCTCTCGCAATCCAGGACCCCGCAGGGATGTTGGACTGCTAGTTTTAGCCCAATCTCTGACATCCAACGAGGGATGTGGTAGTGCGCAAAGTGGAAGACAGCCAGGAAGGAGTCCGAGCCCAGGCCGGGCGCTGCACCGCTCCCACTCATGCTGGCCCTGATGCACCTGCTGCTGTTGTCGCCTAGTTGTGCTGCCACGTAGGTGGGAGAGGCTCGCGCTGCTGCAGTTTTGCTTGCCAGCCATGAGTCCAGCGTCTAGTGCCTGTTGGTCAGCTGAGCAGCGCTCTCACTGTGAGAGCACACTGACCACCAGGGGCAGTTCCTGCATTGAGCGTCTGCCTCCTGGTGGTCAGTGAGCATCATAGCGACTTGTTGACTGGTCATTTGGTCAACTGGTCATTCATTTGGTCAGTCGGTCGCTTAGCTTTTATATACTAGGTATACTAATTAATAATGTGAATTTTTTTCAATAGATGGAGTTACACATGTTAATATATATATGTATATGTGATTTGATATGTATGCTATTTTGTTGTATTGACAAGCTTCAAAACTTCATATGTCAAATTTGCTGAAGATGTTAACATCATAGATATTTTTACGCTTAAATATGTCGAATTTCGTGCCAAAAAAAGAGCATTTGTGGGAAGTTATAGTTTGTTACTTTATTTTGAAGAAAAGT
>NW_006284843.1:847216-862147 GCF_000327345.1 Myotis davidii | reverse complement strand
AACCCCCCCCGCCGTATTCACCAGACCTTGCTCCTTCATATTACCACTTGTTCCGATCAATGGGACACGTGCTTTCTGAGCAGCAGTTCAAAACATACGAAGAAGTTAAAAATTGGGTCTCTGAATGGTTTGCCTCAAAATAAGAAACGTTCTATTGGGACAGTATCCACAAATTACCTGAAAGATGAGGAAATGTGTAGCTAGTGATGGACATTACTTTGAATAAAGCACTTTTGATGTTTCTCTTGAGATTATCATGTTTTCTTTGATTACAAAATCCGCTATTATTAACTGGTACACTTATATAGATATCTGATAGGACCTGACACATGGTTAGTGCTTCAATTCTTATTTGATACTAGAGGCCCAGTGCATGAAATTTATGCACAGGTGGGATCCCTAGGTCTGGCGGGTGATCAGGGCTGATCAGGGCCTGGCTGGTCAGGGTCTGAAGGCCCCGGTGGGGTCGGGAGAGAAGGCGATGGTGGCTGGGCTGGGTGCAGAAGGAACAGATGGCAGATGCTGACGCTGCCCTTGGCGCCCCGCCACACATGGTTTCCCGCCTTCCCACCTCTCCTTCCCTCGGTGCTGCGCTGCCACTGGGATCCTGCTGGCTGGGAGGGGTGGAGGAAGGGGCCAGGGGAGGTTTCGATCCCCAGTTTGGAACGTACAGGAGGCAGACAATCAATGATTTTCTATTGGCAGGAGATAGTCAATCAATTATTCATGCACTTCAGGGTGAGGAATGGGCTGTAATGACTGGTAATGTCTGTGACAGTGACACTGAGTGTGTGTTGGGGCCATTGCTGGGATCACTCATCCCCAAGAGGTTCTGATTTTGGATGGGAGGAGGAACACAGAGATTAGCAGGCCTTTCTTAGCCTAGAAGGTGATACAGGTGGCAGGAGTCAGCTTCCCTGCTTCCCTACAAATGTAAACATGCAGTGTAACTGCACATGGATGTCAGTCACATGGCCAAATCAATGCCCAGCCAGCCCTGGTGGCTAAGTCCTGCCACTCTCTGGCTATGCTGTAGTGCTATTGGCTGGGGAGGCCGAAGCCATGCCCCCAAGCGCATGTAGTATGCGAAGGGGTGGGCAGGAAGCCAGAAGCTGGAAGTCGGAGCAGAGGCGGCCCGGCAGCGCTACGTCCACCATGGAGCTGGATAAGGAGCAGCTGTCAGTGTAACCACAAAGCCGGAGGGGCTGCACTTTCTGCACATCACCGGTAAGTCCCTGTGAGCCTGTGGTGTGCCAGCTGGGCCAGGTGGGGCCTGGGGAGGCCTTTTCCTCTTGGAGCCGTTCTTCCCAGGGTGGCAGCATCAACTGTTTTTTTCCCCCCAATTTATTATTTTTATTGAAAAGCAAGCTCTGGGCTTGTGGTTCCTGAGATCCCTGGGCCATAGCATGCACCTCCAGGCCTCACTGCGCCCCCCTTCCCTCCTCCTGCATTGAGCATCTGGGCCCCTGGGTGGTCAGTGTGTATCTAGTGACTGGTCGACCAGTCTTGCCCCCCTCACTGGCCTAGTCACCCCCAACTACCCTCCTGCCAGCCTGGTTGCTCCCAATTGCCCCCTTCCCCCACTGGCCTGGTCACCCCACGCAGTCTCCTATTCAGTCATTTGGTCATCCCTCACCAACCCCTCTGCCGGCTTGGTTGCCCCAAGCAGCTTGCTGATTGGTCATCCATCCTGTTGTTTCAGTTGTGACAGTCCCTGGCTTTTTATATATCAGGATAGGATTATTATTTGATCTTTAAATCTATAGTATCTGAAAAATAGAACTAATTCTGCAGTAGCCAATTAGACAGACCTGATCAGAGCAAGGATAATGGGCCAGGGCAGAAAGTCACCAGGGCAGAAAGCCCCGGTACCTAGCAATGGGCAAAACTGGGGTGGGACCTTGCCCCCAGGGTGACCTTTCCTCCCTCGTCTATTGCTAGTTATGTGATTCAGACCCTCCCCTGGCCTTCCCTCCCCTGGCCCATAGAGGGGGACCAAACAAGAGGATAGGAGGATAGCCCTTAAGCATTAAGCCCCCAGGGCAATGAGGTTCTGACCTGCATCTAGGCCTCAGTTATGTTTTAGCTCCAGGCCTAGAAAAGCAGCAAAGCCAGGCAAGCAACACCATGGCTGACACCCAGACCATCTGCATTGACTAATGACCCCTTGCCCTGGCACTGAACAATCAGTGGAGACCATGACCTTGGAAAGGCACACATGGAAAACTGATGAATCTTTTATTGGGACCCTCCCCTGAGACCTTTAGGTAAATAACCTCCAGACAGAGGAAGCAGTGCAGCTCTCTCTCTATGGAAGACACTTGCACCTTTCCCCAGGCAAGTTTTTCTTGTCTTCTCTCCTAAGCTCTAAGGGCCCTTCTTTTGCCTATAACTTGTTGATTCAGCCTGTTTCTTTTACAGCTCACTTTTTCTACCTTTGTGACTTTCTAAATAAACTTTCTCTTATAGTTTGAGTCTTGGCTCTGAATTCTTTCTGAGCCAGAACTCAAGTACCCAGGTTGCTGAACAAAGGTCTGGTCTGACTCCACTGGTCTAACACCTGGTGCTATTTTTGTTGCCAACAATTTCAGGGCATAGAAATAAAAATAAATAATAAATAGGTGTAAGTTTCAAGATTTGCATAAATTAGAGTTTAGATGCATTACTCTGTTGAGAATAGCTGAAGGAATTCTTTCTATGGTTTATTTCTGAGGAATGACTAATCTATTATCTCTGCTAAAAGGGGGAAGGTGTTGAGCATATTGGAAAATATCTATAATTTCTTTTTAAAATAAGTTACATATATTTGTTCAAAATTAGGAAATACTTTTGGATGTATTATATTGCATAAATGCCTTTAGATATATATTTTAAACATAATTCCATTAAAATCAAGCTTCAACTGTGTACACCATTTTGCCAAATAGCTCTAGCTCTTTCTCATTTTAACAAAAGATAGGACTGAGATTAGAAACTGACAGATTCAGAGAGCAGCCTTGTTCAGGAGATCTCTCAACTTAGCAACAAAAACCTAAACACAACAAATCTTCTGAAGTGGCTCCCATCTCTTTTTAATGTTTATTAATTTGACCCACCTTTGCCCGATTCCGAACTTTGCCCAGTGGTGTTCCTTCCTTCTATCTCACTAGTCCCAGCCTTCTTCCCTCTTTCTTGTTTTGCCCACCTTTCTCCTTCCCGCAGTGAAAAGAGAAATATGGGACTTCCCTCTAGAGACCCTCCACCTCAAACGACCATATGGGTTTAATGTATAATGCATGAGAAGCAGCGTGAGCTGCAGATGATTCAAAAGAAAAGCCTTCGAGGCTGGGCTCAGGAGGCATTCTTCAATAATAATTAGAAAATCAAATAGCATCTTACTGTTGTTCCAGTCATTTCATTGCAGTGTAATAACCCAGGCTCAAATAGTGCTGGAAAGTAATATATTGCTATAATATAACCTTCTCAACACAATTATTGTGCAAATGCACTTGCTCATTAGTAATGGGCTCGCTGCCCTCAGAATTTCCAGCTTTCTGTCACTTTCCTATGAACACTTCTCTAACTTGAGCTGTATCACTAAGGTCTCTGGCAGAGACAAAATAATGTGAGGTTTAATTTATATGCTAATTTTCACTATTTTATAGTAAAGAACTATTTTGGGAGAGGCAGGATAGGGCAAGACTTTGGCATGATTTTGAAGCTAATGACATCAACGTTTGAAAGAGACCTTTTCCTTTTCTCCTGGCACAGAAATAATATTTGAAACTAAGACTTGACTTTTTCCTCCCCCACTATATACAAAATTTTTGCATGTAGTCAGGTTTAAAAACACACACACAACTAAAACGAAGTAGAATGTAGAAATGTTTGTTGGGTACTTGATAAGTGTGACAGATACCAGAATGCACCACCTCACAATATGCTTTAAGGTGTATGGATTATTTTGAACTAAAGACCATTGAGAAGCAGGTAAACCTCTTAAAATCAGGGCACAAGTTTTCCTTCTGTAAAGGAAATTTCCATTTGTAAAGATGTCTCCTTCTCCCCAGCTCCAGGAGGAGGAATACCCTTATCAAGAAGGTGGGACTTAAATCTACATAACAAACTTATTAAACAACCTTTTTTTTTTTACCATGCTTCCTCTGGTCACATTCTCTAATGGGCCTCCTCCTCTCTGAAGACACAACACCCTTTTCCTTTGTTTAGTCTAAGGTGGTATATGCATCCTTTGGGTGCTCCCCTGTTGATGCACATATTAGTAAACTTTTTGTTTTTGGCCAATCTAATTTACAGGATCCTAGCTGAAAAACCCAAGATGGGTAGAAGACAATTTTTTCCCCCTTCCCTATATGTGTAAAGTACTCTTTAGAAATTTGGAAGGAAGGGAGGGAGTGAAGGAGGGAGACCTTCACTTTTTATGTCTTCAAGGACAGTTATGAAATTCTTTGGAAAACTTTGCAGGAGATGCATTATTTATTTGGAGAAATTAGTCAAGTAGTTTGCAAAGCTGGAAAAAGGTAATCCTGATGCATAACAATACAGGGGATAATTCATCTCATTTACACAGAAGCTGTAGTCAAGGTTTTTTGAGTATTTTATGTGTGGAGATATATGCTAATTACTTCATAAGGTTCCAGGGCAAAGGCTTTTGATACAATTATATGAATGTTCTATAAAGGAAAAAAGACAACATTAGAAAAATATCACTGTTTCTTTTAAACTGGAAGGAAATTTAGGTGCACAGAATTGCCTAACTTAATCTCATGTAAGACTCTATAGTAGACAGCCTGGTCCTCTGATTTTGCATATGAGAGGACTGAGAACCAAGTTACCAACCACACATTATATGGGCTCCTTTGGGCGAACATTCAACCTCTACTTAAACACCTCCTGTGATAGAGAGATCCATTTTCTTGTGGCTATCACCTTTAAATTTGAATATCTTAACTTGTCGTACAAATTTCCCTTTTATAAAGTAAAAATTTCTTCCTACCTTGTCAAAATCAAACCGTAAAACACTATATTATTTTGTCTGATATATAATAGACAACTTTAGCATATAATTTTTGTACATTTTAGCATTTAACTAGCACAGTGATATTTTGATGTTGCAGCACAAATCAATAGAAAAGGATAAATTGTTTATTGGTAGTGTTAGAAAAACTGGTTTTGTATAGATTGTTATGTATCACATCGATCTAATTAAATATATGTAAAAAATAGGATGGAAAAGTGATGGAAAAAAATTCAAGAGAATATTTTTGTGATCTAGGAACAAAACTTCTAAACTGAACATATTTTTATCAGAATAAATTATCTGTTCAATGAAGGACATCATAGACAAAGATAATGCACAGATAACAGAATGGCAGAAGGGGGAATATTTTTGTACTATCTCACAGTGAACAAAGGGTTATATCTAGAATATAAAAGGAATTTTTGCAAATTAATAAGAAGAGGACAGAAACCCCAATGAAACATGGCATACAATGTAAAAAGCAGTTTTTAAAGAGGAAACTCAAGAAGTTAACAAAGAGAAGCTCAAATTCATTTGAAGTGCTGAAAATGCATGTCAAAAGAATGATGAGCTATCATTTTATACCTATTCTCCTGGTAATAATTAGAAAGCTAGGTAGTGCCAACTATTAACAGAGTGGTAGGGGTAGAATAGTTCATGTTTATTCCTAGTGGGAAATAAAATTGATGCAGCTATTCAGAAGAGTGATCTGAGCCGACTTTCTCTAAATAAATTTTCTCATACCTTATGTCTAAACGGTTCCATTCCTCAATATATATAAAATCCAAGGAACAGCTCACACAGATCCATTAAGGGACATATATAAGGATGTTGACTGCTGCATTATTTGTGGTGGTGGGAGTAGAGCCAACCTGGATGTCCCTCACTGGGAGAATAGATAATAGAATATGGTGAGTGTACACCCTGGAATACTATGTACTGGTTAGAAATAATGCATTTTGTTCACGTGTCAAATATAGATGAATCTTAAAAACAGTGCCTAGTGAAATAAATAAGAATCTAAATAACATACAAAATTATTTATCTAAATAAATATATATAATTAAATTCATTATTTGAATTCATTCAAAAAAATTTTTAAAACACATTTTTATAACAAGATGTGCAAACAAAAAATGCATTGAACAGAATGGAATGGCTGCCTGGAGACAGAATAGTGAGTGTGAGGCAGGTAAGGAAATAAAAGGAACTAAATAAATAAAACAAAAGAGGCCTTTTTTATAGCCCAATGTTAATAACATGTCATGAACTATGGAGCCTGATTAATTCAATTCTCTGCACCTAAGGGTCAAGGGAAAAAGATATCTCATAACAATGACCTTGGAAGAGCCTGAAGGGCCTTTTGAATCATGCAAGAAATCGTAAATGTGTTTAGTATCAGTGACATTTTATTATACTCTAATATATGACATAGAATACTGCATGCGACTATAGAGAACTTATCTTAAATTATTTGAAAATGTTTGAGCTAATCAACTATTCTGGTGAACTGTGACTTTTTTGTAAATAGGTAGGTCTAGAAAGAAAAAAGCTACAAAGCTTGCTAATGATATGTTGATCATTTATTCTTGCCACCTCGCTGCAATTTTCACTGTTTTCCACCTTTAACCTTATGTGGGAACTCTCTGCTTTTCATTATGTTGTAGGCAATAGGCCAAAAGCTAGTGCTTTTTGTCTTTCTTGTATCCGTGTGATTATGTTGTTGTTGGTGGTGGTTTTTTAAAATATAAAATAGAGGGTTTTTTCCTAAATGACTTCCTACCAGGAGCAGAAGTAAATGCCTGTGGTTAATGGGCAGAATGAGGTAGAATGGGCTTAATGGGTAAGGCATCTATGGGACTTGCACAGGGTCCCATGCTCAGAAGGGACTTGAGCTTATATATTGCTCTGCAACAGCTATCTTGAAATTCTTAATCATTTTTGGAATAAGGGGTTTCATATTATGCAGTGGGCTCTCAAATTATGTAGCCAGTCCTGCATAAATAGGTGCAGAAATCATTTTATTTGAAAAATAACTTATGGAACATCTTTGATGTAGTAGGCACTATGCCAGGGGCTGCAATTCAGAGGTAAATAGGAATTGCTCCTCTCTTTAAGAGCTCATCATAACAAAGAAGAGACACATACGAGCAACTAATTTCCACAGCAATACATATGCAACACTGTCAGAGCCTGCTTCATGGGAACATATTTGTGTTTGCTTGGGAGGCGTGGGGATTGTAAATGAACAAAGAGATTAGAAGTATTTATTCCATGCTGATGCATGGAATCAAATGGCTGTCAGAATTAAAACACAATGGAACTAAGTCACTCTTATTCAGAAATGCCAGGCAGTTTCATTTGGAAATAACACTTAATATTATTTCCAGCAGAATCTCTGTCAAACTACTTAGCTTTTTTTTTAACTAAGCACTAATTTCATAACAAAAACTAGGTCCAATTTCACTGTCTTCATAGTGCTTTGTTGATCATGTCCTCAGTTCATTTCATTTTCAATTTTTCATCAGTTAACCTCATAGGCTTTTCTTTGTTTGCAAAGTCGGATTTCTAAAGCTTTGATCCTCGAGAGCTTAAAGACTTTTTTTTTTTAGTTCTAGTAATTTTGCAACATTTTAGTTTTTCAGTTCTACCATTAACTCTCACTAATTTGTGCAGCAGCTTCAAAATCCCACAGCTTTTCTCTAATTCTCCTCCTGTGACTAAATTCTACTGGAGTTTGATAACTTCTCCAAGATGTAATGCATTTCATTTACAGTCCAGCTGGATGTAGCAATCATTTCAAACCATTGAAAGAACAAATTTGCTTTGAGAAGCAATGAAATGAATCAAAGAAAGCTCAGAATCTGTTCTTAGGTTCTATCTCATTGGGTTATTTTGGTACAAAACTGTTGACATATCTCTACTTCATTTCTCTTAATTCTTGCTATATATCTAATTGGTGCCAAGATGTGAAATTAGCTCAATTTTTTTTTTAATTTTTGAAAGCAATTATTGAGGTTTATTTTACCAACAATAAATATTTCCAGTGATCTATATTTGTTGCTGAAGGTGCAATTTCCCTCTTGCATAATTTTTTTAACTTTGTTTAGCATTTCTAATAGGTCTAGTAAAGAAAAGTTTCTTAGTTTTCTTGATCTGAGAATGTCTTTACCATCATTCTTGAAAGATATTTTCACTTGATGTAGAATTCTGAGTTCCCATATTTTTTTCTTTCAGGACATTAAATGTGTTGTTTCCTGTCTTCCAGCCTTCAGGCTTTCTGATGAAAGCTTGCAGTAATTCAAGTCTTTGTTTCGTGTATGTTTCTTTTTTTTTAAATTTTAAATATATTTTTATTGATTTCAGAGAGGAAGGGAGAAGGATAGAGAGATAGAAACATCAATGATGAAAGAGAATCATTGATTGGCTGCCTCCTGCACGCCACCTACCGACTATATATTATCCCCACCCTACAACGCCCTTCCCACTCCCTTCCCTCTGGCAATCACCACACTGTTGTCTGTGTCCATTCAGTTTCAGTTTTATATCCCACATCTGAGAGATATCATATGGTTCTTAGCTTTTCTTGACTGACTTATTTCACTTAGCATAATATTATCAAGGTCCATCCATGTTGTTGCAATGGCAGTATTTCATATTGCAACCAAAAGAAGAAAATACCTAAGAATAAACCTAACAAAGGATGGTTAAGACCTACATACTGAAAGCAACAAAGCATTATTAAAATAGATTGAGAAAAACATAAAATGGAAAGATATTCCATGTTCATGAATTAGAAGAATCAACATAGTTAAAATTACTCAAAGCAATATATAGATTAATGTAATTTTCATCAAAATCCCAATGTCATTTTTCAAAGAAATAGAACAAAAAGTCTTCAGATTTGTATGGAACCACAAAAGACCCTGAATAACCAAAGCGATCCTGAGAAAAAGAATGAAGCCAGAAGTATCACATCCCTGACTTCCAATTATACCACGGAGCTATGATAATCAAAACAGCATGGTATTGGCAGACAAACAGACACACAGATCACTGGAACAGAATTGAGAGCCCAGAAATAAAACCACATGTACATAGGCAGATAATCTTCAACAAAAGTGCCAAGAACACATAATAGAGAAAAGAAAGCCTGTGTTATTGTTTTTTCCTCTCTTCAGCTTTCAAAAAACTCCCCCTTTATCTTCAGTTTGTGGACATGAGAATAATTAAAAGAAATATTTTCTAATAAGCAGGAAAAAACATTATAAAAATAAAGAGCCTCAGGATTCTGTGAGGCAATTTTAAAAAAAAGTCACAGAAGGTGAAGAAAGAGGTAAAGTAAAAGAAAATTTAAAAAAATGTCTAAAATTTTACCAAATTAGGTAAGGTTACAAATTTATAAATTCAAGAAGTTCAAATCCCCAGACAGCGTTATTTCTTCTGTCATCTTTACTTTGCTATAAGTTTCTTCCAGTGAATTTTAAAATTTTACCTGTTGTATTTTTTCAATTCTAAAATTTCATCTGCTCTTTTATGTTTCTCATATTTCTATTTATCATGCCTTATTTCATATGTGATTATATTTCCCTTTATCTGAGTGTAATTATAATAGTCACATTAAGTCTGTGTGTGTGTGTGTGTGTGTGTGTGTGATAATTACAACACAACACAACACTGGGTTATCTCAAGGTTGGGCCCTTTGAGACTTGGTCACATTTTTCTGGTTCTTCATATGTTGAGTAATTTGGGATTGTATATCGTAGGCATTGTGAATATTACACTGGGGAGGCTCTGCAATCTGTTATATATTCTAAAGAGTGTTTATATTTATTGGTGAGTATATATGCCTGTCCAAAAACAGCCCAAGATCGGGGGAAAAAAACCACTAGGAAGTATTAGAGGGAGTAGTACCTATTGCCCATGCAGGGCTTAAAATAGTGCTTTTTCTATCAGTCAGAATGGAAAAACTTATAATTCATGGGACAATTATTAGAATGCTCAAAAGGTTTTGCCTCACTCAGTAATAAGAAATGATTAGCTCTAGACTGCCCATCCACTCATTAAATTTTAAAAATAAAACTGTTTCCATGTTAATTTCCTGTGCCCTAAGAAGACTCAGAATATTTGTAGGAATACAAAATAATCCAATTCAATAAGGAAAAATTACAATGTATGACATACATTGAAATATTACCAGGCATTCAAAGAAGCTAAAAATATGACCCAAAATGAGGAGGTGGGGAACAGTCAAAATCATTCCAGAATTGACACAATTGTTAGAATTAGCAGGCAAGTACATTAAAATAGTATTTACCATTGTAGTCCATTTTCAAAAATGTAAGTAGAAGCATGGAATATATAAAAAGGACTGAAATCTAGCTTCTAGAAATGAGAATTAGAATGCCTGATATGAAAAATATAGGAACAGCAGATGAAACATTGCAGAAGAAATGATTAGAGAGTTTGAAGACATAGCAATAGAAACTATCCAAATGAAACAGAGAAAAGCAGATTTATGGAGCACCCTCTATATTTCTCTGTCCTCTCAGATACTGTGTCTCGTAAACTCTAGCCTTCTTGGTCTCCCTGGGTTCTCAGTCCCTCGTGCTCAGCTCAGAGAGTCCTGTAGGCACTACCTTAGTTACTCCTCTCTGTGCCAAGGCCTGGAAACCTCTCTCAAAGCAGAATCCAGGATAATCATAGTGATTATCATATTTGTTTCCCATACCTCTTCCCCTGCCCGATGTCCAGTGTTTTGAAAACCATTTGTTAATGAAATTTGTCCAGTTTTCTTATTGTTTTAGGTGACAGGGTAAATCTAGTCCCCTGTTATCACATGTTGACCAGAATTGGAAATAAATTCTATGGCATTAACTTCCTTGTGATAATTACAACCCCCCGCCCCTGCCCCATTGGAAATGTCTGTAATTGTAATTGTCAAGTATAGTATATCAAGTTTAGTACCACAATAGTAACAATGATCCCTTTATCACACGAACAGCCTCAGATAACAGAATTTTGGCTAGGTAAAACCTGGGTAGGCAAGAAGAACAAGGCCCCTTTCTCTTTAAATAAAAACTGAATGTCATCTTGGAACATTGTTTTGTAAAGAATCACTTAAGTAGCCCCTTTGCATTTCAGCCATGTAAAGGCAAATGTACTAGAAACCTGTTGACTCAACTTCCTGGTTCAACTGATGTCTTTCCTAAACAACTAACTGTTGGATTGTGCATGTAAACCAAAGAGGTAGAAGCTGGGGATTCCCAGGGACATTCCTGTGGCCTCTGCAGGAATCGACACTATCAAACGCATCCTCGCAGCACTGAGTAAGGTCACGTATGTTAGGCATGTGGGTCCAGTATTGGAAAGTGAAATTATGTGACAGTGACAGAAGAAATGACAAAAATTAGGGCCTACCAGTGACTGGATTTTAATCTCTGGTTTATGCTTTCCAAAATTTATAAGAATTGGATTTTCATTCTCTTTAATGAGGGATAATTTATTTTCTATTATTTTGAAGAAGGTCTTAATTTATATTTAAAAATGAAAGAATGATGATGAGTACTCTAGTGAAATATGTAATTCTGTGTATGTATTCTAATATATATCGCTTTGTAGATTCACTAAGAAAAAAAGAACTCTTAGCTTAAAAGAAATGGTGATTATATTCTTGAGAAAAATTTGGTCTATTTTATTGGAATAATTTTCTCGAGGTTGTGTTAATTGGCTGACTCCAGGTTTCAAGAACAGAAATACCCTTATGCTTTTCAAAGGTATAGGCTGTATTTTAAGGATATATGGGGAAGTAAAGAAGAGGAGGTACTCCAAAGATCATATCTAACAAAAGAGTAGCACTCACTTCTTGGATAAGTTGATCCATACTCTATTGCTCTCCTGACAGCTTTCTTGTAATGTCTCTAATTTGGGCACCATTGTTGTTATCCAGTACTGGGTATGCTTATTGCTCAGAATTTTCTTGCCCACAGATAGCACCATAGTCACCAATTGTGGTTTACTTAGTTGAGATCATAGGTCAGAATGTTGATTTCAAGTTACAAAGCATGGTTGCTTAAAGAGAAGAAAATAAATGAGACTGATTTTTTAGAAGCAAATTGAAACTGGGTAGATATTCAATTTTTTTAAAATACAAGGGTACACTTATTTACCTTCATTGTTGATTTAGTAAGAGAAGAGAAACTAATAAAACTTTAGAAGCTCATGGATATTTGGGGTTTAATATTTTATAAGTCATCTTCATCTGTGAGACCATCTTTCTGTCCTTGTAATTCTTACTGTTTATTAGTCATATGATCTCAGTCAAATTATTTTATCTCCTCACTTATAAAATAGGTCTAATGCTATCTGTCTAAGGGTTTTTTTGTGAGGATTAAATGAGTTAACAGTTAGTATGTAGTAATATTTGCTCTTATTGTTATTATTATTATCGTCAGGTGAGTTTGGGAAATGTATGTCAAGCTTATTTACAATTATCCCAGAATTAGTGGGGTTTCCTAAGTGTGTAAAGTTTATAAAAATAAATCTCTATATTTAATATGTATGTCTATATTTCATACATATTTTAGTATTTATATCCATATTTTCTGTATCTTCTCCTTCCCAGAATTAATTTTAAAGAAGGAAGAGACTGTGCTTTCTTAATATATTTCTAGTGTATAACACAGTGTTTGAAATACAATGGTGTTTGATGCATAGTTATCGAGCTGAAGTGAATTTGATTGAAAAGGAGAAGAAAGAATATTTTGAGTCATATTTTTCCTGCTGTAGAGGCAGCTATCTTATGGTGCATTGAATACGACCTTGGAAACCGCAGTTCTGTTTTTGAGATTTTTCTTACCAACTCTGCGTCCCCCAGCCATCATTCCATCTCCCTGAGCTTCAGCTTCCTCATTGTTACAGTGGGGAACTATTACCCTACAGATTCATATCACAGTAGGTATTAAAATGAAACTAAATGTATACAGAGCTACCCACACGTTAGGTATGATTATTGTTATTTTGTTGCCAACTATTGCCCTATCGGTTGAATTCCAATTTTCTGGAAGATGTAAGCTTCTAAATCGTGTTTCTCAAATTTCCAGGGCCTAGTAATTCCTCAGTCAGAGTACTTTCTTTTTCTTTTTTAAAAAATATAGTTTTATTGATTTCAGAGAGGTGAGAGAGAATCACTGATCCGCTGCCTCCTGCACCTCCAACAGTGGGGATGGAGTCCACAACCCGGGCATGTGCCCTGACCGGGAGTCAAACCGTGACCTCCTGGTTCATAGGTCGACATTCAATTACTGAGCCATGCTTGCCAGGAAGAGTACTTTCTTATGTTCTGTTCTCTGCCTAATCTATGGCCTATCCCTTCTTGGATTTAACCCTTCAAACATGACTTAATGCAGCTGATATCAGCCATGTTTAGATCTTACATCTTTCCTCCCCACCCTTTACCACCTAATTTTATATCTTTTTTTTGAAAACAACACAGACCCAAAGAGATATGAACAATCATGCTGTGATCATTAGTTTATGTGGATCCTGCCTTACCTCTTACACAGTCACTCTTTGTCTAGTCTGGGGCAGACAAGCCTCATCTCATTTCAACCTGGGCACAGGATGTGGAATGGAAGATGCACCCTGACGGGCATCTGGTCTATGACAAGGAGAACCAATAAGCTATATCTAGCCAGTTGCGAATGTCATACAAAACAACAGGACCTTTTTATGGCAATGCTCTTTTGGTCACTCTCTAATGTGGTTTTTATTGCATATTATTTTTCTCAGTTGTAATTCAGTTGAGCCTTTCCTACCATGAAAATATCACCCCTTCACATACATTGTTAAGTATTATACTGCGGTACGAGAGGAAAACTTGGGAATGCTACACTTCTGCATTGAACCTTTGAAAAAAGAAAACAAAAGAAACGATTTTACTGTTATATGTTGTAAATCACTTCTGTTTCAGAACACAGCACTTTTTTTTTTGCCATTCATTTTGGAAACTAATTCAGTTAATTGTTGCTACTCTGAAATTACCTGATAAATTTTCTGTCCCTTGATTTAAAAATATTGTCATCTTGCCTGCAGACCGGTCTGGAAGCTTTGCAAGGCAAACAGAAGAGTTGGATAAAAATGGCCACTTAAGCCGCAGTCATAATGGGTTTCTAACGGCAGTAGTTTTTGACTCTGACAGAATGCCTATTCTATCTTGAGTAACTTGAGAGACTGCTTGCAACTTCTAGACCTAAGTGCACATTAAATTTATGGCTACCACAAGGTTCATCCTGAAGGGCCAATAACTTCCTTAGAAGCTGAAGGGAAATGATTTTCTGCCTTTTTCTTTGTTTTAGAAAACAATTTAATTTAGAGGTCTCCGGTAAGGCTCACACTAATTAGGGTAGAGGAATGAAATCTTATCCTAAATATAAGACAAGTGAGAGAATTAATAAAATCTCCTAATTTTTAGAAATGAAATTAATAATTTATTTGGCACCGTGTAAACATAGCAATAAATTGTACATTTCTATATATCAGGGTCAGCATTAAGCAGAATTTTGCATTAACTTTTTAATAAATGAAAAATTTTTTAAAAAGATAGCAAGTTTTATATGGCTTTATATCTGTATGTTAAGCCAGTAAATCTGCTATGAGGTTACATAAAATTTTAGCAGGTTTTCTCCAGATGCCATCAACACTGAACTTAAGGGTATAATATTTATTCTGTGAGCTTGAATATTGAAATTGAATTTTTAAATTGGAATATAGCCTACAAGGAAATGATGAATAACTTTTACTAATTCTTTTCAAGTGACAACTTAGAGAAAATATTTTAAACAATTATTCACAAATATTCTCAGGATCTTCATATTTCACGGTTTTATAAACACCCTAGAAGTATGACTCTTTCC
>NW_006284843.1:834542-847203 GCF_000327345.1 Myotis davidii | reverse complement strand
TTCCCTTGATAAGGAGGTCAAAGACAAAATGTCCTGTTTTCTTTCATATGGTTTGTGAGAAATCATAATATACATATTTTTTGCACCAGAGCAACTGTCTTGATAATTTTAATATAGACCCAAATAAACTCAGGGTTCCTATGGACTGACCTGTCACAAAGAGACCTAACTAGATCTTTCAGTGAAGAATTTAAGTGCTATTTGGAAGAGGACATTTAATTTTGATTGCCTCTGGATTCAATCTAAACTGCCTGATCAGTCTATAAACTTTTGCCTTTCACTTGCTGTCACTATTATCAAAAATCTAACTCAGGTCCCTTCATGCTGCTTCAAAGGGTACGAGAACTTGGAGAGTATTATGCTAAGTGAAATTAGCCAGTCAGAGAAAGATAAGTATCACATGCTCTTACTCATATGGGGAATCTAATGAAATAAACTAACAAACAAAATAGATCCAGAAACATGGGAGTGTGGAACAGACTGATGAATCTCAGGGGGAAGGGGTGGGGGGGGGGAGTGCAGGAAGAAAATAACAAAATAATTTATATGTATACTAGAAGTCCGGTTCACAAATTCGTGCACCAGTGGGGTCCCTTGGCCTGGCCTGTGGGATTGGGCTGAAACTGGCTCTCCAACATCCCCTGAGGGGTCCCAGATTGCAAGAGGGCACAGACTAGGCCGAGGGACCCCACAGGTGCACGATCAGAGCAGGGAGGGACACGGGAAGTTGGCCAGCAGGGGAGGGACTGTGGGAGAGCTCCAGGGCGTAAAAAGACTGTACCCTTTATGTAATGATGTTTACTTTGAATTTATATTAGTTCACACAAACACTCCATCCATGCTTTTGTTCCGGCCCTCCGGTCCAGTTTAAGAACCCATTGTGGCCCTCCAGTCAAAAACTTTGCCCACCCCTGATATAGGATATGCCTAACCTATGGACATAGACACTAATGCACGAAGACCTGGGACAGAGCAAGTGTGGGTGGAGGCAGTTAATGGGGGGAAAAGGGAATATCTGTAATACATCATTAGGGGTATTAAGTTGTGAACTCCATGTTGTTTTTTTTGCAAATGAAACATTGAAATTTTAAAGACTGGATTGATATAAAGCATTTAGTAATTTTTAATGTTTTTTAAAAACACAGTCTTAGAAATTCTGGAAAATTGTAGAATTCAGATTCAGATATGTGCGGTTTATAGGTCAGCTTATAATGATTTATTCTTTCAATGATGCATTCTGAGATCAGCGCTGGTATAGGCCAGATTCTACAGTTGAAACTGAAGTAAATCAACATCTAGTGCCTGCGGGATTGCCAATTACCTTTCAGCCATGCACTCTTGGGTAATTGCAAAGTAAGTATATCACCTGGTACCCCCATATGCTCAGGGTCCCCAAGCTCAGAGCTAATGCTGGTCTTTGTAATGAAGGTTGGGCTTTTTACCAATTAATTGTCTAGCAATCCTTTTAGGACATTAAAGACATGAACATAATTTGAGACCTTCATATCTGAGGGACACAGCTATTTTATAGAGAGACCATGGCACTCATATTAAACATGATTCCAGGAACATCGGCAAGATGTATGTGGTAGCCTTTGCTAAATATAAAGTAGTATAAGGATGTAAAAATCTATTGTTATAATTTGTCAGTGCTATGGTTAATATTTAATTTTAATCACTTATGAAAGCATGAAAGCCACCTGGCTGGTCTGGAACTCATAAGCTATTATCTACCTGGATTTGTTCCAGAGTAGAGTCCTGTTCAAGACCAGGCCTGCCAGGCAGGAAGAGGGGGGACAGAGCTGATCTGGCTGAAGAATAGCAGCAACTTCTCTCCCCAGCCCTGCCTGTGCATGGCAGCCACACATGGCCACTCGGATGCATATGCTATATATATTTATTTATTGGTTGATTGATTGGTAAGTTAAATAATCCCTTTTTAAAAATAAGTTTTTAATTTTTTTACACTTTCCGGTTCTCTGCCAAGATTCTCCATTCTGTCATCTTTTCCTACAAATCTTTTAACATATTTGTAACAGATGTTTTAAAGTTTTTGCCGGCTAATGCAAGCAGCTGGGCCAGTGGTGCAGTTCCTTTTCGCTTGATTATTGGTCAGATTTTCTTGCTTCTTTACATGTCTAGTATTATTTAACTATTGGATATTATGATTGATATGTTGTAGCAACTCCAGATTTTGTTATCTGGACTTATGTTTTGCTGGGCAGTTAAGTTATTGAGTGATCATCTTGACCTGTGGATGACAGGTTTTCTGCTGTGTTAGTGAGGGCGTCTTTTAGTTTTGTCCTTAGTTCTGGGGCAATGTCCTTAGTGAGGATTCATTACAAAGGTGTAGCCCTTTGGGGATTTTAATGGAAAGGCTGAGACTGTTACCTAGCTCCTCCTACTTGATAGGACTTAAAACCAAATGATGAGGCCTGAACTGGGTGGCTGACAAAATACTGCCTTTTAGCTGTTGCTTTCTTTTAGGTTCTGAGCCTTATCTTATATATAAGCAGCTCAACTGTCAGTCAATAATTTGAATAAACATTTTTATACAGATTTTATTCTCTCTTTTGGTGGCTTCCTCCTTTCTGGGATTTTCCCAACAGCCCAACCTAATTCTCCTCAGCTGATTAGTGTTGCTGCCTTGGGTCTCTAGTCCACTGGACTGTATTCATCCTTCTTCTAGTGCTGCAATGAGATGATACAGTGCCTATGTGATGAGATAAAGTGATGTGAATGACATAGGCGTTGTAACACTAGGCTATTAACAGGGTTACTTGAACATAAGCACTGAGATATCACGACAGTCAACCCGATAACCAAGACAGCTTCTAAGTGACTAAGAGATGGGTAGCATATATGATGTGAATACTCTGGTCAAAGGAATGATTCATGTTCTGGGTGGGACTGAAAAGAATGGTGCAAGATTTCATCTAGCTACTCAGAATGACATGTAATTTAAAACGTATGGATTGTTTATTTCTGAAATTTTCTATTTAATATTTTTGGACCACTGTTGACTGTGGGTAACTGAAACCTCAGAAAGAAAAACCACAGGTAAAGGGGACTATTATATATTGCAAGGTGTCTCAACAGCTTTTGATCCAATTGTTCAGGCAACTATTAACAATCATTGCATAGGAGTTACATAATTTACTCTTGGAGTACAAACAAGAAAACAGTTCTTGCATATCAGAAACTTATGGCTCTCTATTGGCCATGCTATGGCCATGGCCTCATATGTAGCTAAAGTCCTTTGTAGCCACAGAATTTTGGAACATAAAAATAATCAATAATATTCTGGGCATTAAGGATGAGGAATTAGGTTGCAGCTCCATGAAGATGTCATTATTTAGTGTAGATGAACTGGGCTCAAGTCCTGACTAGATCATCCTCATGTTGTGGGAGTAGAATTTCAGGCAACAGTTTTGCTTGAATTATTTTGCAACAAAATGATGCAAACTACAAAACCTACTTGGTACATCATATTCCACTTCCCACCACAACAAATCTGTTCCCAATTTGGCATGAGTTTGGTTTATAGAGAAGTTATTCTTTTAATTGTTTTTACATAAATTAAATGTTCATTAGACATGTTTTCTTCACTATTTTAAAACACTTTCAAAATTTACTGAATGTAATTTATGCATTTTAAATATGAATATTAGGCTATGACATGATAATAAGAAATTTACAAAATTATGTTTTTGAAGTTCATCTTGTTTTTCTAGATTTAGTACTTACATGTAACATTGAATCAAAGGAAACAAAGAATGAGAAGAATGCTAGGAAGTCATAATGTATGTACCTCTTCTAGGGACTGGCATGTGTTAGTTCAGAAATGGAGAGAGCATCTATTACTTACCTGGAATGTCCTGGGCACATAGATGAATAAGACAGACAAAGTTTCTGTCTCTTCATGGAACTTACATTCCAGTGCCACAGTCTCAGTCATGTTAATTACAAATTGAACATAAACAGGTGAATATTCTTCTCCCCACTAATGTTCCAGATGTCATCTGGCTTTATGATATCTTCACGATACATGGTTTTTATAATACACTTTATAATAACGAAGCATTTTATTACATACAACATGGCTAATCCTCAGAGCAATGCAAGATGGCTATTCTTATTTTCCCTAGGATAGATATTCCTGGAATTAGGATGAGATTGCATCCAGATAACCCCTCGTGATTTAAAAATATTGTAAGTCGAAAATGAGTTTAATATACCTAACCTACCAAACATCATAACATAGTCCAGCCCACCTTAAACATGTTCCAAATACAAATATCGCCCCCCTCCCCCCCAAAAAAATGCTGACAGCACAGAACACTGCAGAGTGTCAACTGTTCATCCTCCTGACCGTGTGTCTGACTGGGAGCTGCAGCTCGCGGCCACTGCCAGGGCCACAAGAGTATCACTGCACATTTCCCTACCCGAGGAAAGAGCAAAACTCTAAATCTGAAGTACGGTTTCTACTGAATGCAAATTGTTTTAGCAGCATTGTGAAGTTGAAAAATCAAAGTTGAACCATCGTACATCAGGTAACGATGGTCTAAAAATCAGTATATGGCATATAATAATCTTGTTTCTGATATAAAACAGGGCTCTGTGTATTATAAAGTCAATTTTATTATCAATGTGAATTTATTATTGTTTTATTTTCTTTGGACTGTGAACTTCTGACAAGATACAAAGGATGATTATGATTGATTGTATTTTGTTTCAATTAACAATTTATTGTATTTGTCCAGAACTAGAAAGGTAACTTCCCTATTATTATGGTTAAGGCCCTCACTGTGCTCAGTTTTCTAGACCTAATTCTTAAAAATTACACTAGACTTTTTATTTTTTTTTTAAATATATTTTATTGATTTTTTACAGAGAGGAAGGGAGAGAGATAGAGAATTAGAAACATCGATGAGAGAGAAACATCGATTAGCTGCCTCCTGCACATCTCCTACGGGAATGTGCCCGCAACCCAGGTACATGCCCTTGACCGGAATCGAACCTAGGACCCTTCAGTCCGCAGGCCGACGCTCTATCCACTGAGCAAAACCGGTTTCGGCAACACTAGACTTTTTAATTTACCACACTCTCAATAGTCAATCTATCTCTTTTCAATTCTCTTTCATCTCATTGGCATATATGACCACTCTCTCCCACCCCGTCCCCCATGTTGTGCTATTTTAATTTTATTTCTTATTATCCATTACTATGATTACCAAAACAAATTAATTGGTGTCTTCCCCTCAAATTCTTCTTCTGTTAAAATGATTTTCAATGTGCAAAATGCATCCTGCTTAAAACCATTCAACAGATCCTCAGTGTTTATAGGATACAATCTAAAGTCTGTTTAGGGACAGTCAAGGTCTTCCATGCTTCCAAATTCATTTCTTGCCACCAGGCCAAACTTACTCTGCACTCTAGATATAATAAACAGCTAATGGTTTCCAAATACACCATGCTGACTCATGTTCATTTAACTCGGTGCAGATTCCTTTCAACTTTTCCTCTTTATCATCTCTTGTTAGAAGTTTCCTTAACTGCTTAAGAAGATTTAACCACTTCTTTCTTTGAACTCCCACCGTGCCAAGTATATACTTCTTTTTATTTAAGATGTGTGTGTGTGTGTGTGTGTGTGTGTGTGGGTGTATGTAATTTATCACTCTATTACAAGTATCTTTTTACAGGCCTGTCTTTCTTATGACAGTATGATTTTAGGAGGTCAGGTGCCTGGAGCATGGTAGGAACATAAGTCTTTATTTGATTAAGCAATGAAGGAATAAAAAGGAAAAAATTTAAGGAGGTGAAGATATTGTCAGTGTGCCCTCCACTTTTATCATCCCTATGGATATTGCTTTTTTCCCTCTGTCCCTCTGTCTTTCTGCCTAAAAATTGAGGCATTGTAGAAGCCAAGAGCCCAGAATAGAGCAGGACCCTTTAACTGCCTCTCCTTTGTAGTCTGGACCTCATCCCTTTTACCTCATCTTCTTATCAAAATGGACTTGTGTTATACGATATTCCCTTAAGATCTTGCTTAGTAGTTACCAAATTTGATGAGCAGCTTTCAGGGCATGGGTGGATTCAAGGCTGTAATGAGATACCATAAAAGCATGGCTAAGCACACAAATTCAAACTTGGAGTTCAATTCGCTTCTACCACTTAGGACTGTGTTAACCCAGGGCGAGGTATTTATCCTCTCTAAAACTCAGTTACCTCATCAGTAAAATTGGAACACAGCTCTACCTCATAGGGTTATTGTGAGGATTAGAGTTATTGTCTAAGATGAAAGTCCTAGACTATCCCCTCTCCTGTCCAAATGTTGGCTATGGTCAGAAAACAATAAAGGGGCAATAGAACAGATAATATGGAAAGCATTTTAATTTGCAACTTGGGGTCACAGACAAAGCTCAAGAAATATTTCTTCAATTGTCTAGAGCAAATTTCCATAAATACTATAACCTCTGCAAACCTCTTTCATTCATAACCAGATGAATCATGAATAAATGTTACATGGTCATTGTAAAGCTATGTATTTCAAATTTGTAGGTACTTTTTGTATGTTTTGATGTATAGTTCTTCCAAAGTACCAAAACATTTACAAATGTTTTATAAATAGACATTCATTAATGTTAGTTCTGAGTCACCTCATATATTTGAAAATTAGTATGTTTAATGAAACTATTTTGGGGTGAGTGAAATTCAAATTCATGGTAAATTTGGCTATAAGCCTGAATGTACAATACACAATCAGAGTGTATAAGCTGACAGTAAAAATATTACATTTCCTGACTTTAAGCTTCATTTGTTAATGATGGAAAGTATTCAACTCTCTCCTAAAAATGAACATGCAATTATTGGAATCAATACCTCAGGCATCAGCTGTTAGCTTCTAAATTGTCATTACTAGGGTTTTGTCTAATTTAAAAACATGGAGTGCATTGATGTCTTGGTGCTTTACTTGTTTTTTCTTCCTGTATGCTTCTTTCTGCCTGATGACATGTGTGAGAGAAGATCCATGTGCAGAAAGAGGTTTTCCTTTTCAGAGACACTGATATTAATTTTACATATGTCTTTAAGAGTACATTTCTGTGCAATATGTATATGATTGGGGCCGATCTGTTACTCATCTTTGATCTGTAAATCCTCTGAGGGAGAAGCACTGTGTCCCTACTTTCCTTGTTGAGACTATCTCTGAAGCAGCTTGGTGAATTCCTCTGTGTACCTTAAAGGTGGAGGGCATGTTGTACAGCCACGTAAAACCATTGGTCTGACTCTTGAGTCATGAACCACAGACTTGGTTGCAGGATTAAAAAGTAAGCCCAATATCTACACTAATAAAAGAGAAACGTGCAAATTGGTGTCACTCCACTATGCCCACCAGCCAATCAGGGTGATTATGCAAATTAACCCAACAAAGATGGCGGTTAATTTGCATATGCAGGCACGGAGCAAAGACCGAAGGCTCTGGCCGGAGTGAAGACTGAAGACTAAAGACTGAAGACTGAAGAGGCTTGGCTTCTCTGCTGCGACCGGACCAAAGGCCTGGGTCCCAAGTGCAGGAGGAAAACTGGTGCCGGCAGCCAGGGGAAGAAAGCCTATTGTGAGAACCTTTGTGCAATGGACTTCTAGTATTGTATAAAAAGTAATAACTGATTCTTAAAAATTTTTCATGAATGCATTATAACTTTTATAAATATATCACATATAAGGCTCCAGTTTAATTTTTGACATTCTACTTATTGAAAAAATGTCATCACTTAAGTTATGGGCACAACCTCCCTCCCCATCTCTTTCATAACCCAGCTTTCAAAGTTACAGAAAGTGCGCTCACTGGCTGCCGTCCTGCATGGATTCTGATGGTTGGTGCCAGAGATAAGCTTTATCTTTCCTACAAAGTGTTCACTATCTGGTTTTCACACTGATCTCTATCATTCATAATAAATGCTTGTAATTTCTCACTTGTTACTGACCAGGATCACCATGCTGATCATGCCACGAATGTGTGGCATCCTTACAGATGGTTTCTTCAATGATAAACAGTAGGAAGATTTACAGGTTTTCTATCTCATAATAGAACCAGAGTAAGATCATGATGGTTTGGTAGAGACTAAAGGGAATAGTACCAGCTCCCCTAGGGCTGAGAAAATCCTAGAGGTAGATAGTCCTGCAAGTTATAAAAGAATATCTAACCAGATAGGTAGAATGCAGTGTTAAGCAATAGATTGCTAATTCAGTGTTAAGCAATAGGTTGCTAACCAGGTAAAAAGTGAAAAAAGAATAAATAACTGAATAAACATCTATTTTCCAGTTTATCTGTTTGCTTAATGAAAGTTCTTTCTACTGGTAACTGCATCTCCCAGGTATTCCTTTCTGGAACCATTTCATCCACACACCCAATTGATGAAGTTGCAGGGAGCCAACCTTTATCCTGCCTCCAAGAGTGGGCTTGAGACCCAGGGTTGGACAATGTAAGTGCTACACATACATCGGGATGCTGACTGATTTAAGGATGGCCCTGTCACCTTGGATTTTGGTATGAATTTTTTTGCCTGGTTTGCTACATTGGTGGATTATAAATCCGTGGTAATTTGTGGAAAGAGCCTGCCTTAGAATAAAATCAACACAGAAGAGACAAAGCCAAGGGCCAAAAAGAAAGGCAGTATGGCTGGGCAACAGGGCTCAGTGATTGAGCATCAATCTATGAACCTGGAGGTCACGGTTTGTTTCCTGGTTAGGGTACATGCCTGGGTTGTGGGCTCAGTCCTGAGTGTGGGGCAGCCAATCAATGATTCTCTCTCATCATTGATGTTTCTATCTCTTTCTTCCTCTCTCTTCCTCTCTGAAATCAATAAAAATATATTAAAAGAAAACAAGAAAGAAAGAAAGAAAGAAAGAAAGAAAGAAAGAAAGAAAGAAAGATGGTATGTAGATGAAATCCTTTAGGTCCCTGAAACTAGCTAACCAAATGTGAAATTCACCCCTTCACTTTAGCCAATAAATTATTTTCTGAAATTTAAACCAAATGTAACCAATATACCATTTCATTTAGCAGTTTTTAAAACAAGTAGATTAGCAGAAAAATCTGGATTTAGGCAATATTTAGAAATGTGGTTGGGCATATATGAAAATAATGGAAGTCTACTAACAGGTCATGTACTCAGGGACAGGAGAGTCAAGTTTGTTAATAGAGAGGGAGCAGAAGGAGCAAAACAGGTTCTAATTGGAAAGAATGGGGCTATGATTCATTGAAACAAAGCATCACCCAGTAATCATAACAGAGTTGTATCTGGGCCCAGGATCAGAGATTTTTCTAAGGAATATGAAACTAACTACCAGAAATGAAACTACCACGTGCGGACGCACATGTACAGTGTGATTGAAACTTCGTGGCCCATGTACAGAAGTTGGTATTTTGTGGAAGAGCCACACTCAAGGGGCCAAAGAGCTGCACGTGGCTCGCGAGCCGCAGTTTGCCGACCACTGCCCTCGACCAAAGCTAGATATCAAGCACACAGTTGGAAGTAAACCATCTCTGCTAGGGGGAAAGCAGGAATATGGGTCAAGGTAAGTAGTGGAGTTGATAGAGGGGAAGGAGGAAAAGATTTGAGCCTGGAGGCCATACATGTACATTAGATAGAGGTGGGTTTATGACCAACAATGCTTTTAGGAGCTGCAAAAAAATTGTAATTTCTTTAAAAGAAAGAAAGAAAGTAAACTGTTAGGTTGAAATTATTTTATATACCATATTAATATCAATGTTAATATTAATATATTCATCTCTATACCAACATAGTCACAAAATAGACTTCTATATACATACATATATATATATATTTGTGTGCATATGTTTATTATTTTATTTTTTAATAGGAGAAATCCACAAAAGCAAAAGTACTGAGGCCCATGAAAGTCATAATACTGCTCCACTGTGAGCGCTATGACAGGCTGTGATTGGTAGCCCCAAAGTCCTTCATAGTCACCTATTCCCTGATCTTCTCTACTAAAAAAGCTGAAAGGCTAGAAAATTTACTTTTCCAGATTCTCTTGCAGTCAGGAGTAGCATGTATTGAGTTACAGCTAATGGAATATATGTATGTCTATTTTAAAAAAACCCTCACTAGGCACTATGTCTGGAAAAACATTTTAAAAGAGAAAAGGATAGTTCTGGTTTTCTTTGCTTAGGAAAATAGCTGACCCATAGTAAGCATTCAATAAGTGATAGCTAATAATAATCAAAACAATAATAATTTTGTTACTGAAAAGATCACAGAACATAGAACAAAGTGATGACTGCTAACATTAATTCCCCATTTGTTCTTTGGATTCTAAATGTATTGGCTGCCATGGAAACCATAATGGTCACCTAGATTTTTCTTAATGATAGTATGCAGGCCCTAGAAGCCAGCAGGTGGTGCCAATTATAGCCGATCACATTGCAAGCCCCCAAAAGACTGGCTGGCTCAGAAGATGTTTCCTGGTAAGGACGAAAGTCATAATTTGCTATGGGTTTTCTGGACAATGACAAAACCCTGAGGACCCAATTATGAGGCACTATATGGATTTTGCAAGCTGTTGCCATTCAGAATATTTGTGATAATCACTTTACAGTATTTATCGACTTTGTATGGCAGAGAGGGCTTGGTATGTGAGGCTGATAAAGAAGGGTGAGTTGATAGTGGAATATATAATCTAGGTTTATTCCATTAAATCTAAAATTCCTTAAAATGTTTATCAATGAGTGTGCAATGCCTACATTATTCCCTCTCCTTCCGAATTGTTCTCTCACTTTCCAATTCTCTTTCTTTCCTATCTACACCATCCCTTTTTTCATGTTACTTCGTTGCTCAGAAGTATTTTTTGATTCCTATCACTTACATAAAAAGATCCATACATCCTCATTGTAAAATTCAAATCTCATCTTTCATCTCTATCTATATTTTCCTCTCCAACCATTTGGTTTTCTTGAAAGTACCCCAAATACACCAATGTATGCCACCTGTTTGAAATCTCCTTCATGATATTTAATTCTCATTTATGTCTTATTAATTAATCTGGGCCCACTTCAAGTTCTTTTTCTGAATTATTATGTGTTTACACCTAATTTTATGGTATATAATCTATTTAACTTATTAGCATAGTGCAGTGCAGGAAAGAAGAAAAAAATGGCTTTAAAATGTAGTTTGCTTTATATATATATATTTAGCCAGGATATAACTATTTAGAAGAGGTTTTATATATCTCATTTTTTCTTGTATAGCCCACAGTATACAGCACTGCATAATAAATACTTGGTAGATATTGAATGACACCTCAACGACTGTGGTTTTGTTGTGTTTTTTGTGTGTGTGTGTGTGTGTGTGTGTGTGAGTGTGTGTGTGTGAATCTTCATCTGAATATATTTTTTCAATTTATATACTTTTCAATTTTTTTTAGAGAGAGTGGAAGGGAGGGAGTGAGAGAGAAAGGAAAGAAAAACATCAATGTGAGAAAGACACATTGATTGGTTGCCTCCTGTTTGTGCCCTGACCTGGGCAGGGAATGAACCTGCAACCCAGGTACATATTTGTCCTTGACCAGGAATCCAACCCATGATCCTTGGGTGCACAAGTCAATAATCTACCACTGAGCCCTACGGGCCAGGGCAAGAACTGTGGGGTTTTTTGTTTTTTTTTAAAATATATTTTATTGATTTTTTTACAGAGAGGAAGGGAGAGAGATAGAGAGTTAGAAACATCGATGAGAGAGAAACATCGATCAGCTGCCTCCTGCACATCTCCTACTGGGGATGTGCCCGCAACCCAGGTACATGCCCTTGACCGGAATCGAACCTGGGACCTTTCAGTCCGCAGGCTGACGCTCTATCCACTGAGCCAAACTGGTTTCGGCAAGAACTGTGGTTTTTAAAGTGGAGTTCAGGGGACCTTAGAGATTCATAAAGCACTTCAGGTGATCTGTGAGTTCATTATAGTACTAAGATATTATTTGCCCTGTTTATATTCACACAAGTGTACCCTAGAGTTTTTCAGAGACTATATAACTATTGATGTTGTAACATAGTAAATGCATAAAACAGATATGAGAATCCAGCTGTCTTCTTTCTGTTTAAGAGACTGGAAACATATTTCTCACTAAATAGTTTTGCTTTGGAAATATATTTATTTTTAATAAAATATGCTATATATATGGGTGCGGGCAAAAATAGTTTTACAATTGTGAGTATGCAAAAGAGTTTATTCTTGTATCATTATATATTAATTACTGCCGTATTTGCCGGCGTATAAGACGACTGGGCGTATAAGACGACCCCCTAACATTTCCACTCAAAATACAGAGTTTGTTATATACTCGCCGTATAAGACTATCCCCTCTTCCGCACACCTTCCACACACCAAATAAAAGGTAAAACAATATCAGATTTGATTTTAACATTTTAATTTATATTCAAATGCTTATGACATGCAGGAAAACTGTCACAAAGCTGTATGTAATCAAACATATACATAAAACAGTGCAAGTTTATTACCGGTAAACATACCGGTAATTCACTAAAGAAAACACACTCTATAGACTGGTACCGTAGATGCTTCTCAGGAACACAGGCAAGCAGCCCACAACCTAGAGGGACTGTCAATGATAGAAGAAAGAT
>NW_006284843.1:833911-834239 GCF_000327345.1 Myotis davidii | reverse complement strand
GCCGGCAAATACGGTATATCATTTTCCCCATGAACAACTGTTAACCTACTTTTGCCCCACCCAGTAGTAATATGTAATGGGCTTATTATGGTTATCCTATCTAATAAAAGAGAAACATGGTAATTAGCGTACAACTGCTACCCTTCCCATTGGGTAATCAGGGCGAAATGCAAATTAACTGCCAGCCAAGATGGTGGCCGGCAGCCAGGCAGCTTGACACTAACATGAGGTTTGCTTGCTTCAGTGACGGAGGACTACAACGTTCCCTGCCTGCTGCTGCAGGCCTCTGAGCTGCAACTCTAAGCAACTATGTTACAAATATAGAAGC
>NW_006284843.1:815552-833838 GCF_000327345.1 Myotis davidii | reverse complement strand
GCACCAGGCCTCTATCCTATATAGTAAAAGGGTAATATGCCTCCCAGCACCAGGATCAGTGGAGCCGTGAGGCCTGCCAGTCACTGGGATCAGCATGTCAGGGGGCAGCGCCCAAACCCCCTGATCGCTCTGTGGCTCTATGTGTGACAGGATGCGGGGCCACAACCTCCTTATCCGCACTGCTCTGTTTGTGACAGGGAAAGGCACCCCAACCCCCTGATCAGCCCTGCTCTGTGCCTGATAGGGGGGAAATCCCCAACCCCCTGATCGCCCTGCAGCTCTGTGTGTGACAGGGTGCGGCGCCCCAACCCCCTGATTGAGCATCTGCCTCTGGTGATCAGTGCATGTCAGAGCTACCATCCGGTTGTCTGGTTGCTTAGGCTTTTATATATATAGATATAGATATAGATACCAATAAAACCTCTTTGGAGTCCCTGATAATTTCTAAGAGTATTAAAGGTCCAAAATGTGAGAGACTTGCTGCCCAAGCAGAGGTTACACTTTGCTGTGGAAATTAATTTCAGGAAAAGAGAAGACAGAACAAAACAGTTGAAAAAGTATGATAGAGACACCACCACTTCCTATTTATTGTTTAAAAAGTGGACATTCATTGGACTGAAACCTCAGCAGCTTTCTTTTCAATGATTATAATTATCTCATTATAATGAGATAATATGGAAGTCAAAATGTCTTACATAGAGAGAAATAAGTTTACATATTTGCAAAAGGCTGATTTCCTCAACAATAATATGCCTGCCATTTGTTAAATCCTATGCTGTATGTTTTAGCTATTTCTATGGATTAGACATTTACATAAACAATTTTCTAAACTCATTTATACTGATAATATAATTCCTTTCGTTTACCAGCTTCTTACATTATTTTGCCATTTCAAGTGTGAAAATATAGTATTGTCTGTTTCCAAATACTAACACTGATACTAACATTTGTTGAATGTATGGTATGAACCAAGTATTCTTCTAGTTCTCTATACATATTAACTCTTCCAACCTCCTGGAAAATTTGTATAGTAAACACTCTTATTATTCCCATTTTACAGACAAGGAATACAAAGAATGTACAGATTATATAATTAACTGAAGTTGCTCAGCTAGTAAAATATGGAGTCAAGATTCACACATGGCAATCTGGCTCTGGAGGAATCTAGCATAGAATGCTATCTTGGAGATTTCACAAATATTTAGCTTTTCCCTTAAAAAAAAGTAAGGTAAGATATTCGTTAATTGATGAAATTAGCTAATTTTGATTATAAGACCTTATATTAATAACAATGGAAGTCATTTTAATTGTAATGATATCAAATACTGTAGTTCTTGAATTAAGCTATCATTGCTAAGAGGCATAGATTTTTTGCTTTTTGCTGATTTTTATTCAATCTCAACTAGGTATTCTCAAATTTTACAGACTTGTTACAAGCTGTCTAAAATAACCATAAATTCTAAAACCTTGCCTCTAGAGTTGTCCTAATTATTTCTAACTTCCCAAATTATGTGTTAGGCTGTTAAATGTGAGAAGCTGTGACTCAGTAACTGCAGGAAGATGAGATAATTGGTAAATAAAGTTGGTGCGGAGGGAAGTGAGAAGGCTGAGAAATGCTTGGGTCAGAGATGATTGCGTTACAGATGAGCAAATCTGGTTGTAAAATTGCAACCAGAATTCAGGGTCCAGAAAGGTTAAATGTGAATATCCATTCTTTTCACAGCTGCTATAAAGACAAATCCAGGCTCTGGTACTGCCTAAATTTTGTTCTGGGGCAGGTCCCTGAAGTCTTTCCACCATCCCAGAAATAGATAGTGAGTAGAATCCTGCAGCCTGTAGGGCAGTGTTGGCGAACCTTTTGAGCTCGGCATGTCAGCATTTTGAAAAACCCTAACTTAACTCTGCTGCCGTGTCATATATAGAAATTTTTTGATATTTGCAACCTTAGTAAAACAAAGACTTATATTTTTGATATTTATTTTATATATTTGAATGCCATTTAACAAAGAAAAATCAACCAAAAAAAATGAGTTTGCGTATCACCTCTGACACGCGTGTCATAGGTTCGCCATCGCTGCTGTAGGGTGTGACTTGTTTTTCTAACCAAATGCTTATATGGGTAATCAGCCCCACACATTCAATTAATTAATTTGAAAGATTATACATCAGAATTTTATTAATCAATCCTATTCATCTTTTCACAAAGTTCATTCAATGAAGACATTGCTTTTAAATTGTGAGTTATTTAAGGCCTCAGGCAGTTCGTGACTAATGCCATGAGGCCACCAGATGTGCTGTCCCAGCTTCAGTAGTGTCATTCCCCTTGGTCCACCTCCCCATTCCCATTTACATGGAGGCCACAGACTACTACTTGGATCTTAAAGATTTGTTATAACTCCTAATTTACTTTTTTTGCCTTTTGGAATTTTAAGAAAAAAAATAAGGCTTCAAAAATGTAAAGGGGTTGTGCCTTACTTAATGAAGAAGACAGTTGAGGAATTTGGAATATTATGGCATCCTCCTCAAAAAGAGTGAGGACTGTGATTAGAAAAGACTAGTGGAAGAATGAGATGAATACTACTATTAAGCAGACCACATTGGTGTGCTCTGCATGGAATAAGAAAGGTGAAAGTAAGAAAGAGGATGGGGACCTTGACTATGTGCAGGAGGGCATTCATTGCAATACACTATTTAAAAAAACAAACACAATTCCAGTTGATTAAATGCAGGTTGGGGAAGAGAAATGCCAACAAGAATATTCTGTGAAACTATAGCATTTCTATGTGATTGCACACCTGATATCTTTTCATTCACTCTAAGTTTCTGTCACTCAGAATTTAGTTTTGAGATAACAAAAACAATTTCCTGATGGCTATTTTAAACTCAGTAATCTTATTTTCCTTGCTGAAATTATTTATTTCCAGCTTATTTTTGGTGGTTTAAAAGAGTCATGTGTTTGATGACACATCTTTAGAGTTGTGTGGAGAAAAGTTATATATTTTTTCCAGCACTATTATGTCATTTCGTCTTTTTTTTACATATCTAACTAACCTTTTTTTCTTCTGTGCATATCTCCTTCTTTTATCTTAAGCAATTTGCAGAAGGCCATGGTCTCCTGTAACTTTTTGTCTCAGGTCTCAACAGACAAGTGGTCCGGTTCACACTCCGGCTGCCCACCTATCACCCCATGTTCTTCTTCTCTGGAAGCTAAGCAGGTTATATTTATAACACTGCTGCCCCCAATTTCTACTGTTCTCCTGCAGTTAGTTTGGTCTCTTGATCCCCAACTCTTTTTTAAAAAATTTCTTTTGACCTTCCTGGAAAGGATCAGGAGTGGCTGTAAAATATTACATGGGCCACCTGTACATCCTATCACTTGGGGAAGAAAGGATCCCTACCACATTGATACTACACTGAAAGAGACATGTGAGATGAGGGAGATAGTCTCATTAAGCCTATGGCTGCAGCCGTTCAGGATGTCTGGTGAACTCTTATATTATCTCTCAGACTCAATATTTAGAGCCAGCCCAAGACATGTTTCAGAGTCACAGATGATAGTTGTTCATTGGAGTATGCAGGCAAATCCCCCTGGTTCTGACCCCCAAGACAGTCCCCTGCTACTTTAAATTTCTAAATCAAGTTTTAAAATGATTTGTTAATATTCCATTTTAAATATTGAACCTTAAAATGTTATTTCAAAAGAAACAAATAATATTTTCCATATATTTTTATAAGAATCAGTTCTACTTATAGAAAATATATCTTTAGAAAATTAGAATTTAAATTACTGAAAAGGTTGTTGGAGGGATTCAAAACAGAAGGAAATGACTTTAGGTGGGATATTCAGAATGTAAGGTCTTGAACAGGTGGGCTCCACTTCATATCGAGCCCTGGGCGTCCTTTGGGCCATGCTGTAATGAACATGGTGGAGAAGTGGGAACAGAGTTAAGATAAGTGCCTCTTATTAATGAATAATATTTGTTATAGGTTAACATGATATAGTTAAGCATTATTTCAGCAAACACGTTTTGAGAAAATACTTTTTACTCACACAGTCCCTATAATTTGGTAATATAAAAATATTAGTATCTTAGAATGTTGGGGCCACAAGGAACTTCAATAATCCAAATTCCACATTTTTAAAGATTAAACTTCCACATTTTTAAGATTAAAAGAGTGAACATTCTGCTTATGTAACCATCCCCAATTTCCTTAGTCAGCTCGGGGAAGAATGAGCTCTTGAAGAAAGTTTTTCAACACCCAGTCAAATGTTCTTTTGTGTTTAAATTAATATACTTTTCAGTTCTTCCTCTAACAGAATAGTTACTCTACAAAGTACTCCCAACCTATTATCATGTTTTCTGTCATGAATAGTAGGAGGATTAGGGGAGCATGGGAGCTATGAGCTTTAATATGAAGAAAAATGTAAGAAATGAAAGGGACCAATACCAAGAGTCACTCTGATGCTTGGTATAGGACAGTGATGGTGAACCTATGACATGCGTGTCAGAGGTGACACGCAAACTCATTTTTTTCGTTGATTTTTCTTTGTTAAATGGCATTTAAATATATAAAATAAATATCAAAAATATAAGTCTTTGTTTTACTATGGTTGCAAATATCAAAAAATTTCTATATGTGACACGGCAGCAGAGTTAAGTTAGGATTTTTCAAAATGCTGAAACGCCGAGCTCAAAAGGTTCACCATCACTGGTATAGGAGCATATTTTTTAGACAAAAAAAATCTATCTATATTTAGTGTCACAGGTTTATCAAATACTTTCTCATTCAGCACATGGAATTATCTAAGATAGCTATCCAAGTGAAAAAAGAGTGTTTATGGTCCTTAGTTACTCCACTGAGTAAAATTAAGTTTGATAGGCAAGCTTATAAGTGTAGCATCTACATGTGTAATTTCCTGAAATATTAATGTAAACAACCATCCATGTCCATAGGTTTTACTCTTGGTGATGGGTTGGTAAAATACTGTTAGGCCCATTGAGTATTAAAAGTAAGACAAATCACACAATAAAATATTAGTGCAATTTATACAATTTGTATTTTCATATCTATCTATATATAAAATCTATATATATATATAAAAGCTTAAGTGACTATTTGACCATTTGACCAGTGGCTATAATGCACACTGACCACCAGGGAGCAGATGCTCAATGCACAGGCATGGAAACATGGAACAGACTGATGAATCTCGGAGGGAAGGGAGGGGGCGGGCGAGAAGAGATTAACCAAAGATCTTATTGCATACTAGAGACCTGGTGCATGGATCCGTGCACTGGTGGGGTTCCTCTGCCTGACCTGGACCTCTCGCAGGACTTCCTTTCGCAGTCCTGGACCTCTCATGGGATGTCAGAGAGCCAGTTTTGGCCCAATCCCTGCAGGCCAGGCTGAGGGATCCCACCGGTGCACGAATTTGTGTATTGGCCTCTAATATATTATTGCTTTCATTTAAAAGTTTATATAAGAATACTGGCTGATCTCTTTCAAGTTTTAGTCCAGCTGTGATAGAGTATAAATGAGAAACTGGTAACCAATATGATAGGTTTAATCAATATATAAAATATAGCTACTCTTGTGCCCTTGATACCTCTCTATTCTAGCAAGAAAAGGATATAAGCAATATAAACTGTAATCTTCAGATTAGAAATTGCTTTCTAATAGAGAAATCCTTTTAGGCCCTGAAGTGACAGTTTGTACAAAATTACATTTTTTGAAATACAGTCTGTCCAAGGCTGGCATTAGACAAGAGAAACAATGCCTCTTGTTTCTAACAGGAAATAAAAATGCACTATTCTGGCTACCATCTAATATTTTCTTTAGGTAAACTATAAAAATTATTTCTTGCATAAATGACAGCCCTGAGGAGTACTGGGTATGAGAAAAAAACACAATGGAGTTCATCCTATTGAAATATCTGAGTTGGTTAAATGAGTATTGAAAGGAATTATGAGAAAATGTGTAATACGATCATGGATTTCAATGGCTAACTTATATGTCTATATGTCCTCTTTTCCTTCTTTCTCTCTCTCCTTTTCTTTTACTCCATTTCTTTAAGCTGCATTCTCTGACCTGTTTTGCTGACCTTGTTTCTTTCCTGGGGTCCTGGGTTTGTGAGGCAGTACGGAGACTGTGATATTATATACCCACCACACTCCCATTTTTTTTTTAAAGCTGTTTTCTGTTCTCAACTGCAAGGGGGAAAAATAAATGCAGCATTGTAAGGCACACCTGAGAAGATGATTCTATTAGAATGTGAGAATTTCAAACAGGTATTTTATTTCACTTTAAAATTATTTTTATAGAGGCATGCTTACATAAAATAAAAATCGTTACCCCTCTTCAGTTATGTAGTTGTGTAACCATCACCATAATCCACATATAGAGAATTTTCACCACTTTCATAAGTTATTTCATATCCATTTGTAGTCAATTTCCCTCCACTATCCATAGCCTTTGGCAACACTGATCTGCTTTCTGTCCCTATGGCTATATCTTTTATAGAGGTCACAGACAGGTCATAGATTTCATCAAAATCTAAAAGTTATACTCTAAAAATACCATAAACTAAATAAAATGATAAGCCATAACCATTTTCCCCATAGACTGGGGGAAATATTGTAAAACATAGTTGATAAAAGTCACATACACAAAATATATAAGAACTCATAACTCTTTAATAAAAAGAAAAACAACTAAATTAAAAGTCTGAAAAATATTTGAATAGACACTTTAGAAAATGAGTGATATTTTTAGCCAATAAACATAGAAAGATGGTTGGCATCATTAGTCATCAGGGAAATTAAAATTTTATGGAATAAAATACCACTACGTACTCACTAGAATGGCTAAAATAAAGAATAATAAAAAGTGCTGGTGAGGGTATGGAACAACTTGAACTCTCATATGTTGCTGGTTGGAATAAAAACAGCAATATAAGCCTGTTTAGTGTGTGTGTCTATTAACCTTAATCAAAAATCAAGTACGTGACTGTGTCCACATATAGAGGAAAAACTTTTTAAAAACATGTGTAAAGTCAGTCACTGGATTTTTTTTTAAATTCAAGTACTATTGAGTCTTCTGAGAGGGCAGGGAGAATGAAATAAGATGCCACTGCCCTTGAAAATCCCATTGCTTTTCCTCTTGTGAAATAACAGGGAAACTCTTGTCACTCTTGTGCTATAAAACACTGTCTACTTTCTAATACATCTTTTGAGACTTTTAAGACCTCAAGTAAAATTAAACTCAACTTCTAGCAAAATGAAAATCTTTTGGGGAGCAGTGATTCATGACGTTCTCTTTTTGAGAATCATGGAACAGATGTTCTCAATACCACACACGATGACTGTCAACTTCAAAATGGAATGGAGAGCTGAGGCCCCTTTCCAGATAATGCTGATCATGAAGCAATCCAGGCCTCAATTATCATGATGTCTCATGGGGCCTCCAACCTTCAAATGCTCCTCCTTACCAACAAAATACTCGCTTTTATGGAACTTCCACAGAGAAAAAATTGGGATATAAACAGATGTGTGGGCATAGTCATGATTGAGATACTTTCATATACTTGAAACAGCGTTAATTAAAAACTTTGCTAATAGAGCTTCTCATTTAAGCTAGGCAGCTGCATTAGAACTTCATTAGGAGGAGGAAAAAATAAGGCAAAAAGGACAAATGGTGGAAAATCCATAGAATCTCTAGATGGAAAGTTGAAAATAAAAGCAGAGTCCAGTAGATCCTATTTCCTGGAATATTCCTGGTGTACACCATTTGTCCCAGTGCCATTATTAACTGTCCCGCCTCCCACTCCCTTAACTTTCAAATGTTTTCTGGTTTGAATTAAAATGGTCATCCTATTTATAAGTCATTGAATCCAGCACCAATGCATATGGTGTTCTCAATGTGATGGTCTGAAGTGCAGCAGAGCAAAGCAAAGCAAGTAGAGATCTAATGTATGTGACCACATATAATAGCATATCACTAACCAAAAGACTGGATCATCATCCAGCATTTTTATAGGTTGTTTTTTTTTTTTTTTACAAAGGTATAACTTTGAAGATTTCTGAGTTTCAATAAAACGTACCTTCTTATCTAATAGGTTAACACATTGAGAAATAAAGCAAGGAATAAGGCAGATGAAAAATCTAAATATCGCCTATATTGCTGATAAAGGTAAGGTGTAAGATGTATCTTTGTGTGAAAAACAAATGAATTTCCTAATACTGGACCCCAGGACATGACAGTTTTAACTAGTCATTTGATGTACCTGAGCCTGAAGGCATCACAGAGAATTCCTTCTGTCTATGGGAAAGCGTTGTGAGCTGACGGATGAATCTTTTGTTCAAGTTAGTCCTCTGTACTTAAAGGGTCTGGTGCAGCAAAGAGTTCAAGCAGACGCACTAACAGAAGACATCAGCCCCCTCTCTGCAGGCTACTGAGCCCCAGGAGAGAGGAGGAGCGGAGCTGAGCACCTGGTTTATCCCTTTCAGCCATACCAGTCAGTGTTTCTCAAAGGAAGGCAGAGGGGCCAGGCTTGTCACGCCAATGGAGCTCCGCCGAAGGAAGCGTCCGCATTAGGGAGAAGGGTTCCTCCAATGAAATACCATTTATTGAGAAGAGAGAGAATATAAAAAGTCTCTAGAGGTTTGAATCTCATGATATGGTAAAGCAACATTTTAGATAAAAAGTTAAGTTTGCAGAAAAAAGTGGATGAATTTCCTAGCATTGCTGTAGAGTTGAGCAGAGAAGCAGACCCCTGAATTGCAGATTTAGTTCCCCTAAGCACCTAGTCATCCTCCAAAACTTATTCGCACTGAAAATGTAGCCCCTTCTTGGGCCCACTTCTCCATTCTGATCACAATAATGCCATCAACGAGCAGACAGTGTCGTTTGAGCTGGTTACTGTGGTTAGGGTTGTTTTGTGCATGAACTGTTTCTCTGTATGCTGGTGATGAAGAGTGCTGGGCCTAAAGACATTTTATGTTGCAGATAGATTGTTCGCATTGCTTGTGATCTCACATCATGCTGCTGGAACCAATTGCATTATCTGACACAAATCATCATGCCCGCAGGGTCTTCATTCTCAGTCAAAATTACAGACTTCTTATCTATTTGTGGGGAAAGTGAAAACAGGGGTGTGCTGATGAGTTTCGAAGCGGAACACCCTGATTCATTTCCTGGGAAGGGAAAGGGAAGAAGATGACATGTTTCCCCTCAGTGGACTGAAGCCTGACTGTCAGGAGTCTGTTCTGTTTTACATTTAGATTGAATGCTCTTTTCCCAGCAGCTGCCAGGTGATTACCGCAGAGGGCATTTTGATGGCGTGGTGAGGGGGGGTGATTGCATTTCCTGCTCACCCACTCCCCTTTGGCTTGTGAGCTGTGCAGAGGACTGGAAGGCCAGTGTTGATAGCTTCCCTGACTCAGCCCTTTTGGGTACTGCTTTGCACTGGATGGAGCTGGGGCTCTAGGAGGGAGATGCCTGTCACTGGGAGTTTCGGGATAGGCCATCTTCTCAAAGGCAAGGCCACGTACGGGGGCATTTACCAAGGCAGCTCTATAAGCAGCAAAATCAGTGTTGTGGATTTGAATTACTTTTCATTTTTGCTCAAAACTCACATTTCTCTGCAGTTTTGTTTTTAATTCTTCCCCTAACCCCTACCAAATATGGAGGCTCTAAAATCACACCCTTGTGGTGTCAGATGGGTCATTTCTTCCATCAAATTATTTTATTTGTGTTGATTGCTCATTTTTATTTATTTGTTCTTTTGTTTATTGAACTGATAAAGTATTAGAATTTCCTGCGGGGGGGCCCCAGACTGTTTAGATAGTTACCTAGCAACCAGGACGTAACACTTTCTGAATTATTTGGAGTAGCTTCGCTTATGTACTCGATAAAATTATGCACTTTGTTTCAGCAAACGTGATGGGGGGAAAAGTCAATAGAAAGAACAGAGCCACATTCCATTGTTCTTTCCTTGTGACTCCAAGAACATCTGGTCTCATTAATCTCAAGTGCCTGGCTAAATGTGATGGACATATCCTGAGTTCCATTCATCTTGAGCATGGTCCATTGAAAACTGCTGTTGCATAGTAATGTGGGCAGATGCTTTGAAGCATGTAGTTTTCAAAATGTTCAAAAGGAACAGCATTGTCCAGCAGGGTGAGAATGGGGCTCCGCACGTTCTACCTTATGGTCACTGGTGTGAGTACGGCCCAGGTTAGAAACAGCTGAAGCCCCAGCCCCACAAATTGGGTGGTCTTAGCTTAATTTTTTACAGATTGCCAATGTGTAATAAATGTTGACAACCACAGAATGAATTATGTTCGAGCTTCCATAGTGTGGTTTCTGAGAGTCCGTGGCCTAGAACTGCCATATGGTGCAGCCACATGAGGAAATTCTCTATTAGGAACTTTAGTAATTAAATTAGTTTAACATTCAAAATGGGGTTCAGCTTATACAAAAAATTCCGGAATGAAGCTGGGATCCTGTGGTAGGCCGACTTTGATAGAATTATTGACTTTGCTTGGGATTTTATGGTGAAGGAAAGATAGACTGTAAAATCAGACAGATATGGGCTGCACTCTGGGCAAGCAATTTAACTAACTCTAACCTTAGGGAAAGTGATTTAACCGCCCTAAACCTCAATGTCATCATATAAAAAATTGGGATAAAATTGTTCACCCTCAAGGGATTGTGAAGATTAAGCCAAAGAACTCGTGACATAGCTAAAATACAGCAGGCATGTACTATATTTTATTCCCTTCAACAAAAAGGAGTGGGTAGGATTTTTACTACATATTCTGAGTTGAATCTTTTAAAGGGCCATGGATCAAACTGCTTCATTCTTTTGGTTATCGTTTGGGGAGTGGAACGGAGGAATTAGAGCAATGTCAGGAATTACTCAAGTAGTGAAGTCAGGTGGTGTTGGGAGGGCATGCAGGCTAGTTGAGCAGGCAGTGTTAGCACAGTGCTTCTGGCTCTGGATGCATTTGCACCTGACTGATTTTTTCTATTCAACAGATTGTTTCCTAGTTTGTGAGAGGCTGTTTCATTACTTACCAACCCTCCCTCATGTTGAGGAGTTATTTTTCTCTCATTATGGCAGCATATTTTTGAGAATGTGAGACTTCTGAAAAGAAGGACCATCTACAATGTTCTTAGAGTGTTCATGAGGTATATACCTTATTCTAATTGTGGAGGCAATTACAGGGTTTTAATTTTCAGGGCCCAACCCAATTTTTATCTTTTGTATGAAGTTTCTTTTGACATCTGCCCTCTTTCACATCTCTTCCCTGTTTTCAGAAAGCATTTTCCATCAAGGTCACAATTTAACTCTCAGTGATATACTGCCTTGAATAAATGTCTTTTATTTTGCAGATGTGATCTTCTATTCACCCGCCTGGACTTTTCATGCTTTGCTGTTGGGCTACACTGCTTGTCAAAGCTCCTAATGTAGCACTGTTGCATAAAATGTGATCACAAAGTGCACATTCATCGACTGGCTAATGTTTTAATGCAATTTATCCTGGGATCCCAAAAGATATGTGGCAATAATGATCTGATTCTCCTCTCCCTCCTGGGCAAAAGGAAACACGTACTTCCTGGTCCCTCTTGCAGAACCTTGGGACTAAGTCTGGCCTGTACGCTGTGAGTAGGGCTGATCTCTCATTTGCAGGCAGGGGCAGAGAAAAGCCCCCGTGTTACTGTGGAGGGCACAGGTGAAAACAGTGGAGACACCAGAAGGCACTGCCCTGAGTCCAGGTGCCCAGGAGGGTTACCTGATGTTCACTGGATGTGTCATGTGAGCAAGAAATAAACGGGTGTTGTGTTAAGTCACTGGCATTTTGAGCTTAATTTCTTTCAATGTCATAACTTAGCCTCTGTTGACAAGTTGTAGTGGAGGTTGTGATGCATCACCTAGACCTCCACCTCTGGGAAGCTCGCTCACATCCAAAGTAACTGGCTGCTGGCTGTTCACAGCCGAATACTCGCTAAAGGGAGTTTCCTGGCCCAGGGCCTACGACTGCTACAGATCATGCTACATCTGATGACTGGTAGATGAGGCAGCATAAAGTCCCAACCCTCAACTGAGGACAGCTTTGAAGACGGGGCATGAAAACTCCCTGTAGAAACAGCATTTAAATTTAACTTCTTCCTACACCAACTCTTGTTTCTCTTTCTCACTGCCCTAGGGCACACCTCATCTACCCTTTGCAAGTGTATTTGCCTCAGGGTCTGTTTCCCAGGGAACCAGAACTAAGATACTGAAACCGAATTGTTTCAAATTCCAGTAAAAACTGAAAACTTATGAGTGAAGGCAAAGGGGTGCAGTTTGAGTCCTGGGTGAATCTTTTAACCACCTAACTTAAAATACATACAACATTCAAGAGGCCTTGTTTCTCCTAGTAGTTACTCTGCAAAGAACCTGCAGTGGCTCTGTTTCTTCATTTGTCAAATAGAGATCATAGCATATGTTCTTTAAAAAACTATTTTTTGATTTCAGAGAGGAAAGGAGAGGGAGATAGAAACATTAATGATAGAGAGAATCATGGATCGGCTGCCTCCTGCATGCCCCACACTGGAGCTCACATCCCAGGCATGTGCCCTGACTGGGAATCAAACCTACTTATAGGTCGATTCTCAACCACTGAGCCATGCTGGCCAGTCATAATATATGTTCTAATGCGAGCAAAGAGCTACTGTGCAGGTCAAACATGAAAGTATATAAATACTATAATGCTTTCTATAGAAGCTATGATCACACTGGATTTAATCTCATGTTGCCTGCACCCAGACTGCCTTCAGGCCCCAGGTAGTTGGTGGAGAAAGTTACGAATGAAGGATGCAATTAGAAATTAATCTCACTGAGAGCAGCTCTACCCCTTCACCAGTGACAACATGTGGAGGCATTTATTTCAGAGACAAGTTTCAGGCTAGCGAATCTTTTGAAGTAGTTCATACCCAGCTGATTTGTAAGCCAAATGGAATTAAACCCCTGTATTTGATATTTTGTTTTGTCACATCCCGGCCGCATCTGCTGGAGGAGGTGGAGGGAGGTCACCATGATCCCAAGTGTATCACCAATAACCAGTCCTGTATCAGCTAAGCGAGAGCTGTGAATGGAAGAAGTCGGATCTCCTGGGATGGGGAAGAGTCCTGCACCTCAGTGTTTCCAGTATTGAGTTCCAGTGAAGCATGACATCATGGAACATTTGGAACATTCCCTCCCCCCGATCAGCACAGGCTGTGCGGAGGGGATCTAGGAGAAATGTGTTACTCTCCTTTTGTCAATTAAAGACTCATATGTTTGTCGGCAACAAAAAGAAATAATGAAATTACTTCATAACGACTGTGATTATTCCAGGGATTATCTCACCAGATTCACTGTGATAAATCTTCACCAGAGACAGGGAATAGGATGCCAGCACAAGGCACTGTTGCAGAGCTTAACTTAAGAAGTGGGATAAAAGGAGCGAAAGTTGCCCAAGATACCTTTCACCCAATGCTTCTCAATACTTTGCAGCTACCTAGTTAGTCTAAACCACTCTGCAAGGGATTCAAGGGATTTGACTTTACTTTATATGCACCATTTAAAAGGTTTGTCATAAGTCATACAATTAGAAAAGTGACTGTTTTAGTTATGAGAACTCCTCAGAGTTAACCTTCAGTCTAGGCCAAGAATTGCATAGTGGGATGGTTTTTTTTTTCTTTTTCTTTTCTTTCCACAATATGATCTAGAGCACATGCAAAGATTCAGTAAAGTGTATTTTGTTAATAGTTGCTAGGCACAGTTATAGAATGCTGAGACATGGACAGTAGAAAAGTCCAACCGATGGGGAAATAATAGCATGCTGATGTGTATTTTGAGTTATTCTCAGTTTGGTAGGATCTTGGGGCCTGACAATTTAATGTCAACCGAATTAAGTTTTAGGTCTCCATGTATTCTCTCAGTTAATGGCAACTCTATCCTTATACTTGCCCACGTCAAAAATCCTGGTGTCTTCTTTGAACCCTCTGTAGCACTCATCCTTCACATTGGATCTGTCAGCAGTGGTTTTAAAATATGTCCGGAATAATTCTACCACTTCTCACCACCTCCACTGCCATCCTCCGGATCCAAGTACCATTATTCAGTTCATGAGTCATTACTATATGTACTGACTAGTATCCTTTCTTCCCTTTCAGACCCCTTTAGTCTGTTTTCAATAGAGTAGTCATAGTGATGCCATGAAAACATAAACCAGATTATGTCTTTCCTCCACTCAACAGTCCCCAGCAGCTTATCTCACTCTGTAAAAGCAAACGTTCATACTCTGACCTATGAAGCTTTACATGATCTGAACACGTGTCCTACCATGCTCCCTTAATTCCTGTGCTCCTGTCACCCTGGCCTCCTCGCTCTTCTTCAAATATGCTGCTAGGCAGGCCTGTCTCAGGGGCTTCACACAATCTTTATGCTCGAACTCCTCTTTCCCAGATATCCAACAAGGCTACCTCATTCATTTAACTAGTCTGTACTCAAAAGCCATTCTTTGGGTGAGATCTACCCTGGCGAGGCAGACTAAAATTTGCCATACTCCTAAACATGAACACACACTTGCATGCACACATAGTTATTCTCTTTCTCATCTTTATGCTTTTCCCTCTAGCAATTATTAGTATATAATACACACTAAATTTTAAAAATGAGTACCTGTTTTATTTTCTGACCCCCTTCCTCACCACTGAAATTTAGACTCATCAAGAGAATAACTTTTTGCCTATTTTGTTCACGATGCATCTTCTTTGCTAGAAGTGTTCCTGGGGTGGGATAGATAATCCATAAATATTTATAAAGTGAAAGATTTTATTCTGAGTTCAACATGTTTCATAGCTTCTTATATTAAGTCAAGCTCCAATTTAAAATGATGCCTTATTTTCACTCTTAGGGCTAGAAATGTATCTATTAACTTTGACAAGATATTGAATAAGGAAACTGTGGGAAAGGAAGTTGCATTGTTCAACAAGCAGAGACAATGGAGGTTAAAGTCCTACTTCTAGAGAGGCAAGGTTTTATGGAAGTTCTGAACTGTGATTTGATAAATTGGGGGATTCTTGGAGAGTTTAATTTAGTTTGAATCAAGGAAAAACACGTTATTATTTTTAAAAATATTTTTGTTGAGTTCAGAGAGGGAGAGCATCATTGATTAGCTGCCTCCTGCATGTCCCCTACTGGGGATGGAGCATGCAACCTGGGCATGTGCCTGACCCGGAATCAAATTGTGACCTCCTAGTTCATAGGTTGATGTTCAACCATTGAACCATGCCAGCCGGGCAACACATTATTTTCCTGATTCTTTTTTTGTGGTATTGAATATTGAGTAAACTAATTAAGACTTATTAGGGTAAGGAAATATGAAAAATTTCTTAAAGAAATAACATGTATTATTACTTTATGTATGAACACAGTGGCAACTTGTAAACCATTCCTCCTTGAAATAACTGAAAACCAAGAAATAAACAATTTCAGGGTTCTATTTTAGGCATAATTCCAATGTAAAAGATCATATAGTGAGCTAAATCTACAGCAATAAGGAAAAATAGACCTTGTGACAATTATAGTTAGAAATAGAGCATCTCACCTTTGGCAAATATCATAAATTTGCCTCTGATAATATACCTTTTTGATACTAAAAATCAACTTCCCTTCTGATGGTCTGCTAGCATGTACTTAAATATGGGGTGGGCAAAAGTAGGTTTATAGGTGTTCATATGGAAATATACAAATAAATAATGAAATAATATAATATAATATAATATAGGAATAATCTTTGTGTTTCTTTTACTCACAACGGTAAACCTATTTTTGCCTACCCCTGTACTTCAATGATGGGAAATTTACTATATTTTGAGTTTGTTTATTTTATCTTTGGATAATTTTGTTAGAAAACTTCTTTATGTCAAGTCAATTTGTATCCTTGAAGTTTCCTTAGATGATATTCAATAACTATTGTTCAATGAATGCATAATTGGATAGGGTGAAATGAATTTGTGAAGATGACACAAGAATCAGGTAGATTGATCCTAAGACTTGATAGTTCATGGCCTGGAGATGCTTAAGGAAGCCCCAAATCTTAAACTCACAAAGCACAATACTATTTTCATATAGAGAAAAATGGCCCTTCCCCTTCTACTTCAAGGATAATCTCATTACAGTTTAGTTCAATAACATATTTATAGTAACATCTGTGTGTTGCCAAGTAAAGTAATACTGTTTAAAGTGTTTTTTAAATAGACAAGTTAAGTTTCAATATTGTTTATAAATGCCTCCATACCAAGCACTTAAACTTTTAAGAACCCATTGCTTATTGTGACAATTTTTAAGTTATCTAAAAAGTGTATTTACATGGCAACAATAGTTCTCCAATAGTTGCAAATAAGACCTATTGAAGTTCTGCAAACATTTCAGACTTTTAAAGGTTATTTGCAATTATATTCAAATCAAAAAAATGTTTGATGGGCTAGAAATAAGGATGTGATAATACTATTGCTTTAAATGTTACAAAGAGAGAAAATTATTGGAAGCATGTATTGAATTTGAAGTATAATGATGTTCAAAGATATGAAAAAACAAAAACACCTCTATTTCCTGAAGTCATTATGTGATATTGTCAAGTCCAGTGCCTGTGGTGAATTAAATGGAACTGGACTAAACTTTTGAAATCTGCCTGTGTATTTCGGTGGCACCTACTGACATGTTATCTATGCTTTCCAAGCACTCTAGCTTTGGTAAATATTTATATATATCTATATTTTTACCTCTCTCTCTCTCTCTCTCTCTCTCTCTCTCTCATCTATCTCACATACACAAAGTCACACACATGCATACACACACATACACACACATCACATCTCTCTCTCTCTCTCTCTCTCTCTCACCTATCTCACATACACAAAGTCACACACATACACACACATCACACATTGCATGAAAGTGAAAGCCTACGTTGCATTTGCCATTTAAATTCATGTTTCTCTCTGAAATGAAATCATTTCACATTATATTGAAGATTAGGAGCCTGGTTTCTTGTCTCAGATCTGGCACAGTACAATGGACAAGCATTCAATTTCTTCATTATGCTTGGAGGTTTTTCTGACTAAATGATTGATTATTAAGATCTTAGTTTCAATAGTTTATAATATCCACTATTTTATGAGTATTTTGAATTGGGAAAATACATCTGCAAGATGTGAATGTTGACCAAAGGATAATGGAGGTGAAATGCTGTGACATATGTGTGAATGTTTTCCATTTGCTGGTCACACTCCATCCCTCTCTGTGCTGCTGTACTCCAGGTGCTGCGGTCTGTCTGGACTGCATCAATAGGCTCTCGAGATCTTATAGCAAAGAAGGAGGGAGGGAAGGAGGGATGAAGAGTGGGGTTGGACTATATATTCTCCCTGCTTCCTCCCCGCGGGTTATTAAGGCAGGCTGGCCATGTGACAAAGGCTGCAGGCCTATCAGTCAGTCCTCTCTAAGTGACAGTAACTGCTCTCTCCTCCTGCTTCTTCAGTAACTGCCCCCTCCGCTGGCCCATGCTATTAGCCTTTGTGTGCAAGCTCCTCTTTGTGATTCCCTTACTCTCTGACTGTATTTTTGCAAGTAGTTCCTTTATTAGAGTCATTTGCAAATTATTCCAGGCCCTGAGGCATCCATTTCCTGTGGGATCCTAACTCACTGGGTATACAAACCCCCTGGGATGCTACAGCAGGGAAGGATGGATATTGTACTGACAGCATGGATGCTGGAGCTACTGCCTCTGTCTCAGCCATCATCCAGGAACTTCCTCTCCCTGACCAGAAGGCACAGTGTAAGATTCCCCTCGCATTGCTATGGGGCAGGTGGATGGACAACAGCAACACCCAGGTTGGAGCAGTGGAAGCAGAGAGTCTCACAGGATCCCAGAGAGGGAAGGAAAGCCAGTCTCAGGGTGGAGCGGGATTTGTGGTGCGCACACACAGAGCGAACCACTTCAGAAAGGTTACCAATTTCTAGAGTGAACAAATCACAGAGGAAGAGGCTGAGGATTTCCCACAAATGGTCAAAAGCCCCTCAAAACAAAGGAGAAACGGCCCACATCAGGTCAATTCATGCTCCAAGCGGCAAGATGCAAAATCTCACAGCAGAGCGGAGCGGCCCAGGAGGAAGAGAAACCTGGGCCGGAAGAAAGACCATGCGTGGTAACAGCTGATTGAGAGTCCTCATCAGCTTTAAGTAGAACCCTCA
>NW_006284843.1:811756-815475 GCF_000327345.1 Myotis davidii | reverse complement strand
CCCACTCCCCTGCTCCTCCTGCTGCCCGCCAAATCCTCAAACTTAATACCATAATCCTATTGTATGCCATTTTGGTTTGTTATACATAAGTTTGCTTTAGTTAAAAAGATATAGAGATAGATGATAAAGAGATACATAAATAGAGAGCTAATGAATTCCATAAGTATTTCATATCACATGTTATGACATTTTGATACAGTCCCAAATTAAAGAAGCCTGAATTGAGTAGCACCTTCCTACTCTTGAAGTTAGGATATGTCTTTTTGGAATAAATATGTACTTAGAAATGCCTGCATTAACTGAAAAAATATATTAAGCATTGAGTATATTCCAAGAGGTGTATAGATAATCAAAACTAATCCCGTTGTCTCTCCTCATGTTGGTAAAGAATGAAACACAGGGAAGCCTTCCAGTTACATCCACTGAAGCTTCCTTCAGGCGGGCATGATTGTCTACCGATTGTTGTGTGACTCACCCCACACCTCTTCCCTGTCTTTTCTCAAAATAGCACCTGCTCCGTGAGACCTCTATGACTCTCTACAGAGTTTCAGTGATCTCACTTTCTATTTTATTTTTTCTTAGAATTTATCAACATCTTAGCAATTGTCATTCTCTATCTTCATATTATACACTGCAAAATCTATGAGGCAGGAATTTTTGGAGGGGTCTGTTTTGTTTACTACTTTAGAACCTAGAAGAGTGTTTGGCACATAGCAGAAGTTTATTCCTTTAAAAAAAAATAAATGAAAGAAGGAGAGAAAGTGGAAGAAAGGAGGGGAGTGGGGACTCAGGAGAGATACTTGTCACAGGGGGTCACTTTCATATTTGAGGAGAGGTCAGGAAGGGCTTCATTGAAGATCTGACTTTTGATCTGAGTCTTAAAAGATAAGTGTTTGTTTCCAGGTGTCAGTAGATGGTGCTGAATAAGCAAGGGCTGTGATCCAAACAACATGCCAGTCACTTTGATTTGAGTGCAACTTAAAGTTACAAATGCCTAATTAGAACCCTCACTTGATAGCAATTTCCCATCACTTAGGTGTGTTCAAGTAGATTCTGGAAAAAAAAAATCACTCGGGGAAGGTTTAGAACAATAGTTCTCCACTCCAGTGATCATCCTACCTCAGGGAAGTTCTGCAATGTGTGGAGACATTTTTGGTTGGAACACTAGTGGGGGAATGCTAATGGCATTCAGTGGGGAGTGCTGCTAAATAAACATCCTACCATGCACAGGGGAGCCCCCACAACATAGAGTTACCAGCTAAAATGTCAATAGCGCCGCCAATGGTGAGGAACTCTGGTTTAGAGGGAACTGGTCAGCTTTAAACTAACCCCTGAAATCTGTGCCAACACTAAGAGTCTGAGATTTTTTTTAAAAGTCTGGAATTTTTAAAAAAGTATTTATTTTGGATGTACTGAGGAATTAAGTTCACTCTGGATATAATTGAAAAAAATCGGAGTGCCCCTTAAAGTTGTGTTAATCTTCGTATATATGATTGTAACAGAATACATCGGACCTAATATTTTTCAGGAATTTTTAAAAAACAGCAACCCTAATTTATGGCCAACAGAGAGGTTCCCCAAGTTGATGGACAGAAATCTAAGCGTCACTGCTATTGTAATGATGACAATATCTGGTCATCTTAATTTCCATCCTCTTGAAGCACATGTCCCAAGTGCTGAGACAGCACAATTTTACCGTTTGCAAAGCCATTTCATATTAAAAACAAAAACAAAAAACTTAGATAAGAGAGCAAAATACTAAATTAAATACTTAAATTAAAAATTGATGTTTAGCATAGAAAAATAGTACACAGCTTTCCTTACTAATTAAAAGAAAAAATTTTTTTGTCTGTTTTATTACCCCAGTTAGGAAATTGCACACAGGGTGATATTTTGAAGATAACAGCCTCTGGAATATAGCATTTTACCACACAGAATCTGTGTGAATGGGAAAATGTATTTTTAAAACCAACCATTCTTTTGGAGCTCTGCTGCTTGCAGGAATGTATGGGAAGAAGATTCTCCTCATTATTTTTGAGTGGTTTGGAGCAGGGGACATTTTTGGGAGCGTACATCTCGGTACTGCATAGACTCAATCCCCAGCTTGACAGCTCTCTTAAATGAAATGAAACCTATGCTGTAGTTCATTTCCAGTATCTTATCCCTGGCTCACATCTCCTGTGAAGTTTATTTATTTAAAGATGCATTCTGGGATCCCAACCTCTTTTTCTGACACCAGCTCAGACTTGCCTGAGACCAGTCATTACCATCCAGATTCCAGCTCTCAGCCTTGAGAGGCAAAGAGATTACCTATATGCGGTCTGCCTGGATGTTGTGGCTGCATTGAGCAGACTTTGAACTGGACAACTTGGTGTGACATTTATAATATAAATGGAACAAAGCTTACACCAACAAGCCTGAAGGCCCTCCAATGTGAAATAGCCTAAACACAATTTAAGGCATCTCTTCACAAGCACAATCTATTTCCGCTCCTGTCCCTTCAGACCTTCCCAAACTTTGGCCAATTTTGTGAGTTCATTCAGACACAATTTTCCTCTGTTTCCCCCCCGACCCCCCCTTCAAAACAGAACCAAGAGGGAATTATTTAATAAGTTACTGTAGAAAAGTTGGTAGAAAATAGGTCATCAGTCCATTCAATTGAAGAATACTAAATATGGTTATGAATTTATTTATCACAAATTCTAGTGCACAATGTGCTTGAGGGAATGCAGCACTTCACCTTCAAGCGGTCTTCCTTTTTTTTTGAAATTTTTTAAATCAATGGACTTTATTTTTTAGAGTAGTTTTAGAGTTACATAAAAATTGGGCAAAAAAACATAGAGAGTTCCCATATTACTCCCCCCTTGCCCTCCACACCCCAACACACACACACACACACACACACACACACACACACACACAGTTTCCCTTATTAATATCTTGCACTAGTCTGGTATATTTGTTATAATTGAAGAGCCACCATTTATAGGTTGTTATTAACTAAAATTCATAGTTTACCTAGGAATTTACTCTTTTTGTTGTACATTTGATGGGTTTTGACAAGTGCATAATGCCCTGCATCCACCATGATAATATCATACAGAAGAGTGACGCTGCCCTAAAGACTTCATGCTTCTACTTATTAATCCTTTCTCCCACACCTGCACTCCTGGCAACCACTGATCTTTTTACTATCTCTACAGCTTTTCCTTTTCCAGAATGTTATATAGTTGGAATCATACAGTATGAGTCTTTTCAGATTGCCTTCTTTCACTCTGTAATATGCATTCCCATGGCTTGACAATGCATTTCTTTTTATCACTGTGTGGATATAGCACTGTTCGTATTTTTTATATAAAATATGTAAAACCAATATAAGATTTTTAAAAAAGAAACCCAATATAAGATTTTTATTTGTGCAAATACTTACTTTTTTTTAGGTTTCTAAAAAACTCATGCGATGGTATTGGATGAAACATCTGATATGGTGACAAGGTTTAGTGGAGAAGAAAATACTGAATAATTTAAAGCATATTTTCCTTCTTAGAATGATAAATATAATCCCTTGTGAAAACTTTTGTGAGAATCACATAAAATAGATAATTATTTTGTGTATGGGAATTGTCTATGTGAAGAGAGGTTTTTGTTTTGTTTTGTTTTGTCTTTTTTAGGGCTCCAACAGGTACTGCTACTCAGCAAACCTACTGGCTTCTAATGCC
>NW_006284843.1:794241-811719 GCF_000327345.1 Myotis davidii | reverse complement strand
CTTTCCATTCCTAGAAACAGAAAGCTTAATGCCTAAGACACTGTAAGTAATTAGAAGATCAAATCTGTACCAGGTGTTTGAAAAACTAGTTTATTAGTTGGTGCTCTGTGCAGAAGCTAGAATGAGGGAGCAGTAGGATGAACTGAATAGAAGTATCTACTCTTGGTCCTGAGTGGGTACCAGGAGACTTTACACCCAGGTGGTGGTTTCCATGTGGACAGCAATAGCATATATGTGAGGGGCAGCAGAACACTATGTGGGTTGTTACTTAAAACAGAAAGTAACTATCCATAGCAATTGGTTAAGAGTTTTATTAACTCAACACAGCTGTAACTTACTCCCTGTAATTTTCACTTTCCTTCTCTTAGCATTAAGTAGTTGCATTTTTCTAATTATTAAAGGAAATCTTTCAATAGTCATACTTTTAAAAATTCTCAGGCCTGATAGTCAATGCTATAAACATTTACTGCATAATTTCTGTTTTTAAGTTTCTAAGCTGCCTTCCCCATTTCTGATAATATTATGAGACAGCTTCCTGTATATACTAATATCTCTTGTTAATATATCTGACCTATGTAAAAAAATTACGATGGGCATAAAATAAAAATTTAGTTAATAGGAAAATCTACCAAATTTGAAAGAGAAGGCTTACTATTATAAATATATTAATTCACCCTCATTTGATATAAGCATTTTTTAAAAATTGCATTTAGAATTAATCCATAGGGTGGTGTGTGTGTGTGTGTGTGTGTGTGTGTTTGGAGAGCAGGATCTCGAGAGATGAAATGAAATTTGATTTTTTCCGGCACTGAGTCCACCTGAGGCGGGTTCAGAGTAAAGCATTCTACTCAGATTGTATATATTCCAAGTCTTGTAAGAGAAAGATGAAGTATGAAAACCGACAGCTAACTACCTAAAAATTAATTGAATATTTAGAAGAACACATTATATTTAGAATTTAGCATCAAAAGTCTTCATACGTTACTGATTATGTTTCCCAGAGGAAGAGGAATATTTAGAAAAGTTTTCTTTCTCAACTTATGGTAAAATATCCATCACGACGTAAAGGGCTGCCATCTACCTCACACTGTCATCCTGAGTATTAAATGAGGCAATACAGTAAGGTAACCAAGATGGCGGCGATATAGGCAGACGCGTCCCAGGTCGTGTCCCGGAGCAAATGGAGTGAGCAGCTGAAACTAATAACACCCACCCCGAATTGGCGAAATTACTCAGCTGGTGAGACGGTTTGCAGCCGGGAAGGGCAGAACTCCCCTGGAAAGCAAATCCAAGCAACAGCAGCCTCCTCATGACAGACAAAGAATTCAGAATAAGGGTCCTAGAGTGCATAAACCAGATGGAGGAAAAAATCGACAACCTCTGCAAGAAGCAAGAAGAAACAGATGAAATAATCAATAACATATGGAAGAAGCTAGAAGAAACAGATGAAAAAATAAACAACTTAAGTAAGACCCAAGAAGAAATGAAGAGTGATATAGCTGCAATAAAAAACACCATTGAAAGTATCAACAGTAGACTAGGAGAAGTGGAGGACTGAATTAGTGAATTAGAAGACAAGGAAGCAAAACACACCCAAAATGTACTGCAATTGGAGAAAAAAATTAAAAGAGGTGAAATAAAATTTGATTTTAAAAGTGGAAAATAATTGTAGAAAACTTGTCCTAGAAAATGTTTCTCATTTTTAAAAACCTACTATAATGAGCAATATATTTGAAATAAAATAGTGTTTGATGCCTGTGTAACTCATTACACACAGAAACAACAAATGCATAAAAAATGTGAACTTTAAAAATATAGAAAATATAAGAAACTATTTTATACTTTTTTTTCATTAAAAAGGTTTTTCTATACAAGATATAAAACTACAAAACTCAGAAAATCTACATGCTTAAAGACATTGAATTAAAAAATTTTGGGATGAAAATACCTTAAATAAGTTTGACAAAAAGAAGACTCAGAAAATATTTATAACATCTTTAGTAAGAAAAGGGCTTATAATATGTAAACAATACCTATAAAACAATAATAGAAGATAAATGCAAATAGATGCAGATGCAATAATGGAAATAGGAGGCAAAATTTGAACAGGCAATTCATAGAAAAGAAATTATAAAAGACTACTCAACATATTAAATGTTAAACATCACTAAGAGGAAAACCTACCAAAACAAAATAAAACTCCTCTCTACCAGTTTTAGTATAAATTGTAAAGATTGGTATATTTAGCTACAAGTATGGAGGAAGAGGAGGTACTCTCACACACTCCTGCTGGTAGGGACTGAGGACTATTGGGGAGCACCCATGAAAAATTTAAAAGACATAAACCTTTTGACACACCTTCTTATTTTTTTTTGTTCTGAGATTTGATCCTAAAGTAATATGCAATGATGCACAAAGATTATCTGTCTATAAATACACAGAATTTGTAATGGCAAAATATAGGATCAAACAATCAGCAGAAGAATGTTTAAAAACACTATATAATATTATGTAGCTGTTAAATGAGGTAAGCTTACATATTTTTCTATAAAAATATGTCTAGGATAGTTTTTAGTGATATTTAAAGTGAAAATTTTAGGTACAATGTGGTCAAATTTTGTAACATATTTATGAGTATGTTACTTAGCAACATGTGCTTTTACATACATCTACATGCATATACACCCTATCTAATAAAAGAGTAATATGCAAATTGACCATCACTCCAACACACAAGATGGCTACCACATGATGGCCAGCAGGGGAGGGCAGTTGGGGGGACCAGGCCTACAGGGAAGGGCAGTTGGGGGGACCAGGCCTGCAGGGGAGGACAGTTAGGGGCAACCAGACCATCAGGGGAGGGCAGTGAGGGACAATCGGGCCAGCAGGGGAGGGCAGTTAGGGATGACTGGGCTGGCAAGGGAAGGAAATTAGGGGCCTCGAGGGGTCCCAGATTGGAGAGGGTGCAGGCTGGGCTGAGGGACACACCTCCCTCCCCCACCGTGCATGAAGTTTGTGCACTGGGCCTCTAGTATTCTTATAAGAAATAAAAAGTCTAGAAAGCTAAAAGTCATATGTTAGTAATCATAACCTTGGGGGAGGGACTGGAAGAGGGGTGGAGCTTTCCCTTCTAGATTGTATTATTTATAAACTATGTGTAAATTTTATTTTCATTTACTTTTCCTGTGTTTTTCAAAAAGCTAAAAATTTATACTTGGAATACAAACAACTAAAATCATAAACCAGCATCATCACTTGGGAAATATCTCAGATTTTACATTTAAAGATGAAAGAAAATGCAGGTGCACAAATAATTTAATCTTAGTGTTTGAATTACATTTCTAGACCTTTAAATAGCTTCCTTTAAAAGTTATTTAAGGGAAATTGCTGAGCTTATTTGTGAGGAAGGACCAAAATATTGCATGTTGTTCAAGGAGCCACAGCATGTCTCAGCAGGGTCTCCCTCTCCCTCTCTTAATATTCTAAAAATTTTCCCTACTTGTCCAGGAAATGAGATTCATAATGATCACATTTAAGTTGATGTTAATATTTTTGTGATATGAGGAGAGAAGGATGAACATAAAGTTGCTGAGAATCTTCAGCACCAATTCGGCCTGGCCGCTTGTGAGAGTCTGGGATACAAAGGAGGTCTGTGGAAGTGCTCAGCCGGAACAAACAGGAATGCGGTGTGTCTCTGTGATTTCCTGTCTCCCCCACCCCTCTTTTTTCCACAGAGATAGGTCCTTTGGTGAAAAGACATCTGTGCTTTCTTCTTTCTTTTCAAGACTGAATGTCATGATTTAGGACACACAAATGTAATTTCAACTTTGCCTGCCTGCTGGTTTATTTCATGCACCTGCTTTTGGAGGAAGGGGAGAGAGGATTTTAAAAGAACATTTTGAGGCCAGAGCTGACCTTTGACCTGGTATATCCCACAGGAACACAGAAAACAAAAGCACTTATTCAACATGGGTGACATAAACAATGGAGAAACACATTTGCAATTAGATTTACATATCAACATATAGACTTGTTTCTTTGTTATTTTTCCTTTCACTTAAGTCATGAAATAAAAAGGCAGAGTCTTATTTTGCATTTATTCCCTTTATTAAATCTTGTATTGATTTGTAAATGAAACTTTATTTTTTGGTTTCAGATTTTTTTTAATGTCCCTATATATTTTAAATTTTTTGGTTTAGGTATAAAATCTGTATATATAATTTATAGTATCTGTGAATTTAATTGTTACTAACCAAAATGTCGTCTATTAAAAATGTTCTTTAATATCTGAGTATTAAACAATTCTAAAATGGAATTATTAGAAACAGCCATCCTAAATAGTTTGCTAAAAGTCTGACAGATAATAAATTGAGGATTCATTTAGCAAACAATTCTTGGTCCTTAAATTGCTTTCTGTAATGAATGGTTATGCAATAAAAGCTAACTGCCAAATGCTGAATTTGTTTTAAGGAAAGAAGTATCAGATTAAACAAACAAAAACAGCAGACAAAGTAGATGTTTAAAACAAATAGATTATCCTCTGCTTTTTCTTATGGCTCCTCAAAGGACATTTTCTCCATCTTTGATGCCTTGAATTAAGGAAGTCCAGCTCTACTACTGCAGAACAAAAGCTGCCTAGAATAATTCCTTAAGGAGTAAAAGCATAGAAGCAAAGTATGAGAAAAAAGGCAGGAAGCCTGTAGATTGTAAATATAAGAGAATGCTTTGGCTTTATAGTGACACTGTATACTTGCTAGAATTGACGAACAGCAGATGTCCTGAAACTTGTGAAAACATCTGCCACAGTCACTTGAAGGTGAGAAAATAATCTGATTAATTTCCTTTTTTTTTTCCTTTTGGTTTGTTCTGTGCTTTCCTTAGAAATTATTTTCCAACCAAGTAACCTTTCTTTCCATCATTCCTGTGTGGAATTTGGTAAAATAAGAAGTTTCACAGTTCCTGAATATTGTTACCGATGGACAGGTCAGGCGGTTTTTATTTTTCCTTTAGTGAACAGTGCCTTCTGCTACCACCATAGACATTAAATCTTTTAGTCTTTGAATATTTTCTACGCTTGCTTGCTAAGTTTGTAATACTAGAGTCCTGAAAAAAAGACGAGTCACTGGTAGAATTTTTTTTTTTTAATAAAATGGGGGCATGTGTGGTGGCAATGAGACCATATGGGTGCAGTAGAAGCCTATGGCCAGCAGCTCCTCCAGTGGCCTTTCATTCCTGAGCCGTCAACTTGAGTGAACTGAGAGTGAGCACACAGCGAGCCTCCCAAGGGTCCTCTCCACTTTTCTACTTTGTAAAGCTCAAGGCACTTCTGCTCCTCGGGAAGGTTAATGTGTTGGGTTGAGTTACAGATTTTCTGGGAATCTGTTTTTGCCCTGAGAGGAACTGACCACATGCTGGTGCACCTAGCTCTAACAGGGGGAGGCAAATAAAAGTAACTCTTCCTAGAGAAGTATTATTTTGTCTCCTGCTGAGATGGAAGAGTAAATTAAGAATGTGTGGAACTACATGGAATTAAGTCCTGCCCTCTTTTATTCTACTTTTCCTGTCCAGGCATTCTCTACTGGTATACGACCACAGTAAAAAGTGACCTCAGGATGGAAACCTCTGGGACAAAGACCTTCCATTTTCTTTGATATAAGGCCACTCTTTTTACATTCATTTAGTCCATACTATTCATCTTCAGTCAGAAAAAGGATTTGCCAGCACTGCAAGTAAGCGGTTTTTTCTTTATAAATTCAGTCTCTCCTATTTCTCTCATCCTGATTTATCCTCTTAACTCTTCAATGACAACAACTAAACTTAGCTTAAAAGGCGAACAAAAGGGGTCAATTCTATAGGGTATAAAAAAACTCCCCACAAATAAACCATCTGCTAGTGACTACCACTGCTTTTGAGGGTCTTTCTCTGATACCTTTAGGGGTTTAGTTAACTGGAACCTCCAGGTCTCCACGACCTAGAAACAGCTGGAGTTGTGCACATCTCTCCAAGGTTTGCCTGAATGATGGCTGATTTAGCTACAGAACTGAAATCTGATCACATAAAACCCCTCACAAGAGAATGAAAAGGAAAGAAAGAACTCCCAGAGACTATTAAACTAAAGGAGCTGCCCAGGGTGAGTCTACTGAAGAGGGCAGAGTTTACTAAGGCTTCCCTACAGAAGTTCACGGAGGACAGTGGACAGAAACAAGCACAAAACCATCCTATTAGTGAACAAAATCCCAGCTTAACCAAAGAAAGAGACCTCTTCAGGACACACAAAGGAGAGAGGTTGTGGCTTTCTCTGAAGAGAGCCTAGGAGGAGGTGAGCCAAAGGCAATATAAATCTGGAAGCTTCTACCAGTTCAAAATGAGATTAAGACTCTGATCTATTCTGCAATAAAGTACTATTTCATCCACTGGCTTTTGCCGCAGAGGGATCTCCCACCTATCTTGTCCCAAATCGCTTACACTGAAACTTTTACCAAAAACATCAGAGAGTTGAGCAAAGATACTTAGAAGAAACTGAGAAAGGGAATAAATAAATGATGGATTTCCTGAATTCAAAAGAGGCCACTCAGGAAAGGAAAACCTGAACCATTAGCAAAGTCTGATAAAAACAAAATTATAATTACTTATGATGTGTCTGTTATTTGCAAGGCACTGGGCTAGAAATAATTTGGAACCAGGATAAGATATAATTTTTGATTCTGAGAATGCCATGTATAGTGAAGAAAACAGAAATAGAAACTATCGGAGGATAAAGCTATTAATGGGAAAGCAATGACATAGTTCAAGGTCCACAAATCCCACATAAGAGAAGATTTTGTCTCCTTCTCCTCACACAGACAGCTTTTGTGATATTTATACTAAGGTTTCAGTGCTTCTTCACTATCTCTTATCACTAGACAATAGATTTTAGTCCCCTTTTCCTCCACACCTAAGGTAACCTCAATATAATTGCCTCTCTGATTCAATCATATAATACATATTTAAGGATTACTGTATCCTGAAGACTATACTAGTTTCTATGCTTCAATAAAAAGAAATTGCATGTATAGTCTTTAAACTAAAAAAGTATTTAAATTTCCTGAAGAAATACAATATAGAAAATTAGGAAAGTGCTTGAGAATAATATCTAAGAATGGTTGAGATTTAGATATGCTAGTGTGTTGTTGCAACCAATTTGTCAGATGTTCATATTAAAATGCACGGTATATCCATGGTCTTGATGCTACAATATCAATAAGCTCACACTTAGTCTATACACACACAGACATAATTTTGCTGTACATATTGCTATATAAAAACAGTATTTAAAAATAGAAATTGCTACAACCTTTATTCCCTAGTAATTTTTTGGTTGAATTAATCAACTGAATGTATTAATTTTTAAACATTTTTAAAACTCCCAAATGGACAGTTTACAGATAGATATAAAGATAAGAACTTAATTAGGTTGCTAAAATATTTTTACATATCCATGCAAAAGAGAGTATAAGATTATGATTTTAAAAAATTATTTATTGGTTAAAGAATTACACATGTCTCCTTTTCCCCCCATTAACCTCTCCCTGGTCACTCATGGAACTTTTGGTCATGTTGCCTGAAGAATGAATTTCTTTTAAATTTCTTAAGTATAAAAAGTTCCAAGCATGCTACATATAATCTTTTTTCCACTAAATATTTCCTCCCTAAAAATACTTCTGAATTTGTGTGAAAACCACCTCGAGGAGAGAAAGCTGAAATGATATCACTGATTTTGCACATGGATTAAAGAGACTTAACTATATTTCTACCTAACTTTTAAATATCTTTCAAGTATTTCACCTCAACCTCATAACTGATTTGTGAACTATGTTGTCCTTATATATTTTCCTATTAAATAAAAGTAAACAGATTAGAACAACTGAGAGCCTTGCCCAGTTTCCACATCTAGGGTTGGGAATCTCAGACTGTGTTTTCCACAATATAGTGCTGCCTTCTCTATACTAGTTATCAGTTTAGATAAATCTGCATGCGTTGTGAGATTTATTGAGTCACATATTTCTATATAGCAGTGTTTGTTTTCTTATGCAATATAAATATTTGTTTATTAATGAAAAGAGACTTAATAGTGTAGAAATTGTGACTTGCATTAATTTTTTTCTTGCTTTCCCCCTTTAAAAGCTGATTATCATCTACTCAAAAGAATCTTTCTTCTTTGTTTAAAGCCATTGGTAGTTCTTGGGTGCCAAACTCCTTTCTCAGTTTGATTGGACCTGTGTGTTAGTAACAAGTATCACCTCCAACTGTTCAACATAAAGCTTAAAAAATATGCTCTGTAGCTCCAATCTTGCACAATAGTGTGTTGAAAGAGAGGGCATCATTGAAGGATAATTTCTGGCTACTTATTTTGAATTACTTCTCTCCCAGAATTCATGACCAGCATCAAAGAAGCAGTACTCATTCTATTCTTTGTCAAATGCTTTGAATAATGGCAAGCCAGGGACATCCCTTCTGGAAGTTTGTAAAGCTAAGAACAATATGGATGCACAACAAATCAAAGATCTTACAATCCCATCTTTAATAACATGGTCTATAACACCATGACTCTGTTATTACAGGAAATTCTTGCTCAGGAAGATAAAAATGCAAATAGCGTATTGTTTATTTCACATACTTCCTGAAAGTCCATGTATCTGAACTGGGATCAACAAACTGCTTCTTACTCTGCTTCTTACTTTTAAATATAAGCTAAATGGGAGTCTTTTAGAAAATAACCTTGGAGTAAAAAGTGTGCTTTGAAATACATTTTACCAGCAAAGGGATTTTTGTAACCTGTAAAAGGATGTTTCATAAGTGATAATAAGGTTTATAGTTTTTTGATCAGAAATTTATAGTACTTTGACATGTAATAGCCATTGCCCTAGAGACTCTGGAGTTGGAGGTTTAAGTACCCATAAAAACAGTAACAGCATTAACCTTAATATCATATTTATTTGATTTTAGGTGAAATGTATTTTAATATGACAGCAAATTGTGGAGTTGTTTTGGTGTCCTTTTTTTCCAACTTGATAACCCTGAAAGAATTGACTAACAAAAATACATTTTCCTTTAGATTTTATGATCTCTCTCTCTCTCTCTCTCTCTCTCTCTCAGACACACACATGCCAGTATTGCTTCTCCCAACATGATCCTCCTTCCCAAGCTTCTTTCAGACATGATGGTGGTTTGTTTATTTTATTTTGACTTATTTTGGTTAATGGTAGCAGTAGCAAGTAATTCCTTTGCTCTTGAAATTATGCTGTATGTTGTTTGTCTGAATCTTGCTTCTTCTTCAACAAAAGCAAAGTCTAAAAAACCTTTCTTCTTATTCATTTATATTTATAGTAAAGATGTCCTTTAGAGAATAGAGTTTGCCTGATGTGTGTGTGTGTGTGTGCATGTGTGTGTGTACATAGGACCCTGATCCTGACAAAGTTTCTCTCCTTGTTTAAACTTGATCAGGCTCCTCTGAGCCCTTTTTTGGGCTTAGTCCTTGAGTCCTGACTTCAACAGATGTTTATTAACATCTGCATACCACATACATGTGGGAGTGCTCAATGATGAGTAATTCAAAGGGGGTGGTTAGAACTTGACCTTACATAGCATCTTAGCAAAGAAACTTAATTTTGTAGAAAAGTGGCAAGACAAAGGAAAAGGATTTTGAGCATCTAGGGTGGGAAACCCTGTGAAATCAGATGATATATAGAGGCACTAATAGGAGTTAAGGGCTAGTTATTAACGTTTGTTATGTAGGTTCCTCTGGTGCCATCTCTGGGCTGAAAGAAATCCAGAGTTGTATCCATTGATGAAGAAATTTCTGTCCTTTCTGATAGAGATGGGAGAGGGACACCTTTATAAATTTATATCTTGCTTTTAGACAAACAGAGGGAGAGCAGAGAGCTTTTGTTGTATCTGCTTCTTTTCAGTTTTGCCTTCAGCTCAAAATAATTCTTATGCCAAAGTGGTATATTTTGGGGAAGCATATATGATTAACTTCACCTGCATGGCCCAGTTTAGTAATGCTGCTAAGTCAGCTTTGAGAGAATCCTCCACTCTTGATATATGATCAAATTTCTCATCCCCCAATTCTTGATATCTGATCACCCCACTCGGCCTTTAGCATGAATCCCCCTAATCTTGATACCTCCTCTTAATATCCATTGACCCCTTCATTCTGCTCATTGCTCAAATTTCCAGCTGTCTTGGCTGTATTTGGAGTTCAGCTGATCTCTCCCCCCTATTGCAATAGTTTCCACACCTACTACAATAGTTATGAATAAGGTTTTCTTTTCTACTTTAATGTGTCAGAATAATATTTTTCTTTACCATTCCTATCAACCCTTCAGCCTAGTTCTGGGCCCACAACAAGAAGTCAAAGGGAACTGGAAATTTTATCTCAGAATTTCCTGGGAGTAAATGTCTTCTGACTGCTGCTGTGCAACTTCCCTTAGGAGTTTGCACAATGAGAAAGAGACATGGATATTGCATGCATATTCAACATAGTTGGAGCTACAGTTAATATAAATATGAATGGGGAATGGCTGCAATGATTTCCTAACTTTCCACCCCAATATCTTTTATCACTCCTTTTTGGGAGGTCTCATTGGTGTGACATATTGGGAGAATATTAGAATCACAGAATAAGACCCAAAGAATATGTATTTAAAAGAGAGGGCAGAAAGGATTGGTAACAACGCAAAAAATGCACCCAGGGTGGAGAGACTAAAATTCATGAGTGAAAGATGAAAAGTGCTCTCGCTGCTCTTCAGAACACAATCTTTTTTATTTCTTCATTCCTCTGTTTTCCTTCTCCGTCCTTTTTCTTTCCTCCCGTTTCATTTTTGCTCCCTCAGAGATAATCAACCATTATATCATTTATACATGCTACAATGTATAGATCCCTTCATTATCTGATCAACATTTTATATGTATTAGTTCAATAATCAACATAATGCTTAGAAGTTGATATTATTATACCCACTTTATAGATGAGGAATTTCAAGTATGTGGAGATTAGTGACCTGTTTATGTTCACATAGGTAATAAGTTGCAAAATGAAAATTTAAACTCAGCCCTAACTAAAACTTTGGTATGTTACAAGCACTTTTCAAGTTTTAATGGAGATATTGTTAGAATGCTGATCCAGGCTCAGGAACTGTGGGTGGAGACCTGAGATTCTGCATTTGTGGGGGATGCTTACACTGGATTTATCTTGCTGTACTTTGTGCAGCATTTGATGTCATTAATTTGAAGTTGGAAAGTTTTCACTGATAATGTACTTACTCATAATTTTATCTCATTATTTTTGTATATGTTTAAAATTAATTTATCACAAAGTTTAATTTATCCAAAGATTAGAACTCTGTGGTATCAGTAGAATTGCCCCAAACAAATTCTCCCTCAAGTTTTTTGCTTAGAAATCTAAGATAGCACTTTGTGTCTTCATTCCATCATCCAAATTTTCATTCCACAAAAATTTTTTTCTCTATCTTCTCTGAACTTCTTTCAATTTATCTAGATCTTTTGGGCACCTACCAGCACAAAGTTGAATGCTTTATTCCAGGTGTGGGCCCATCATTCATATGAAAAATACCATCACATCACATTTCTCTGTTCTATCACATAAGTGATACAATCTCTCTCAGTATTGATTCCAAAAGAACCCTGCATGATTTTGCGACTGAACTAAATTGAAGATGTCTATCTAATTTGACATTGTAATTTATAGCCTCAACTATTGGTGCTTCTTCAAAAGAACTAATTTACATCTTTGAAGTTCGACGACATGTTTCTTCTTATTCCATGCATGTTTCATCATATTTTCTGTTACTGATGTTAGCACACAGCCATCTCCATTTTCTGATTCCGTTTGGTTGTTGATTGGGAGCCTCTTTCATATCCTTAATCATTTGTGGACTGCTGTCAAGGCAGAAACATACCCTTCATTTTCCAAATGCCTCTAGGTTGAAATGATAGAGCTCTAAGGTGACAATTTTCATTTGCTTAAGAGAAAGACAAGGTGTGGTGGATTTTATTTTGGGAGGCCCTATAAGGCAAGTCCAATAGGGGCTAATAGCTAACTAATTGCTAAATGCATTTGAACTTCTATATATTGTAAAACATCCATGTTCAATTTTCTCCTTTTTTTTTTTTTTTTTTTATCCTCCCGCCACTGTGCTTAGTTACCTAGAAATGTTTCCTTTAAAAAATTCCAATTCAGTATCAGGTGAACCAGGAGAGAGAGAAGGAGGAAGAGATAGTGAACTAGAGGAAAGTTTTTAATCTTTTTTCTTGATTTTTTTTATAATTAGAATTTTCTATCACAAATCTTTTTTGATTCTGTAGTTTCTATCATTTCTAAATTCACCAAATACATATTGAGGGCCTCCTATGAGTCAGTGACTGGCTAGGGATCAAATGGGGGAGAGTTGATACCTTAAGGAGCTCTCAATGATTAGATGAGGTAAATTTCTACAGATCAGTTTTTATCTCTAGCAATCCTACTTTCATTTTGTCACTTCATATCAGGGAAACCTCCTAGGAAGGAACGACTCTATTCTGAGATTTATAGTAACATACTAGGAAGATTTATTGTGGAGAGATATTTGGACAGGACCCTAAAAACTAGGCTGTGATTTTTACTGGGTAATGGTGAGTAAAACAAAATATCACAGAGTTTTGTTTTGGGAGAGAAACCCTTTGAGGCAAATTCCATAACAGGGCTTAGTTGCTTGTACAGTTAGAATAATAAATTTGAACTTCCATATATTATAAAACTCTTATAAATCTTTTTCATCACAAAGCAATATTTCCCTGGAGAAAGCATATTTAGGATGGATATATATATACATTTCCTAACAAATAAACTGCTTTTAGAAATTTAGAACTAAATCCTACTTCTTGGTTGCCTAAATTATATGTGTTTAAAATGGGACAAAAGGAATGCATGCCAATAACATAGGGCTGGAGTAGGATGAGGTGAACTGTATGTGAATGATAAATGCCTGCTTCATTGTAGTACATGCTGTTGTAGGCAAATACAGTTTCTATCAGTTTAAATATAAGTGCTTAAAATTTTATGTCACATGACACAGATTTGGGTATCTATGAGATCCATAGAGTATTTCCAAACTACCAAATGTTTGTGATGTTTGTATTTGACTTGAGATTTGATTTTGGTTTTTTTTTGGTTGTATAATGATTTATTTTAAATAGCAACCATGTGAAATTATAAAATGACCATAACAATAGTAACAGCTAATATTTATTGGGTGTTTACTATATTAGGCACTATGCTAAGTGTCTTACATAGCATTATACCATTTAGTCCTCAGTAAACCTTATTACTTAGAAATTTTTATAAATCCATTTTATTGATGAGGAAACTCATGCTAAGAAAGGTTAAGTAAATTGTCCAAGGCTATTTATTTTGTGGTTTAACAAGCAGGGATTCCAATCTTTATTTTTATGTCTCCAGAAACTACATATATATATATATATCCTTATATGTATATGTATATTCATATATAGATATATATATAGATATATATATATATCTTATATACTATATTTTTATGTTTGTCAAAATCTCCATGTCATATGAAAAATTAGTTAACTCAATGTAGCAATAAGTTGATGTCTAATAAACTGATGTAATACAATTTCTATAGAAAAAAACAAAAGATGACTATTATGTGATCCTTATAACCCAAGAGCATATGTTAGTAGTTTAACATTTTACATCTATAAAATACTATGTTAAATGTTATAATAGAAGAAATTCATATTAGTAAAGTATACAGAAGAGAGAGTGATTTTAATTAGAAAACTTAGAGAAGGTATGAGCTAAAATGAAATTTAGGGAATATTAAAAACTCCAGCAGGTGATTATAGATTTTGGGGAAGGGGCAACTTGTAAACATCCAAGCAAAGACAAAAGAGTCCCCAAAATAGAGAATATGTTTAGGAAATATTGCAGGCAGACTGAAAAACATGGCCATACAAAACATAGAAAGGAGAGGGGGACACTGATGTATGGGAAACGAAACTGGAAAATTATGTAGAAGATGCATTCTAAGCTGAATTATTCAAACATTATTCAGTAGGAAATTAGAGCCTTCAAAAGGTTTTGAATTTTCACATGACAAGATCAGATTTACAGGGACATTTAATCACTAAATGTGAATAGTGGTTTGGACAGGAGCAGGGAGTCCACTTAAATGGTAAGAGAAAATGGGCTCCTGAGCTACTGTTGTGGCTGTAGCCGGAAAGATAGCATATTTACTCAACTGTGGTTACTCTAAAGTTAAACTATAATGGATATTATAAGTTTCAAATATGTATGCCTTATTTAGGCTTAGGCAAAATTTGAGTGAATTATTTATTATCTAAAGCACTCTCTATTTAGGTCACTTGCTAACAATTCATTTATTTGGAACCTATGATGCTTCACAGAATCAGCTGACATAAAGTTTCTGAATTTTATATAATAGGACATTTATTCTTGATTTATATGCCATTTCAAACATTTTCACAGAACATTACCGTTCTAACTCCTGGCATTTTGAAAGGACTCACGCCAAGCATGTCTTAATATAACTAGGATAGTTAGTTTAAAAGGAGAAAGATAGGCCTGAAGGGAATTTTAAAAAATGAGTGGAATAAGACTCTTTCCTTTAAATTCCTGAGGAAGTAATTCTTTTTTGACAACGAGATGGATTAGATGACTTTTCGGGTCATTTTCCAACTTTAGTTTCCATGAGTCTGTGATTCATACTTAAGAGAAATTGTTTTATCTTCTGAGTGATGGTCCTCCCAACCTCTACCTCTACCAAAAATAAGATTTCTCTAAGTATAAAATTGTTTCAAGCAGACTTTTTGGCTCTGTGAGACTTCAGGTAAAAAAAATACAAGCCTCAACATCGCTGTTTGAGATGTTAAATCACACAAAGTTGAATTTATAAAATTCTAGAGATACAATTTTTTCAGCCACCCATTATCTGATATCCAAGTTTAGAATTCTCTGACATTCTAATAGAAACAAAGTTCAAAGCATTAACCAAAAATAATTAAATGTCTTGAAAGGACCTTTTAAAGCAAATTCTGTAGGTTTTTAATTATCATGAAATTATATTTTATTTCCATGACTACCCAATTATCTGTCAGTTATATGCATAATTTATGAAGGACATCCTCAGCCCAGGCAATGTGCTGCAGGCAATATGTCAGACCACATATTATAAGGGGGCTTTCCTGCTACAACTGTTTGGATATTGCATAAAGTGTGTACATGTGTATATTAACAGCAAACAAAGAACTTGGGCAGTCAAGGATAAAAACATACAAAGAGTGCAATTATCTGAGGTCAGGTGCCAATATCAACTCAGTCATCCCCAAGTTATATTTTGGGCCAATAACACAATGTAGGGATAGCTGAATATAAGACTTTAAGGCAACCTGAGAACAAGAAATGGGGTAGAAGTGGCCCTAATTCAGCATACTGCCCGGTTCCTAGCTAAAGCAAATACAAATTCTGTCAAAAAGAAAATATCCTCAGTTTTTGTTAGTGCATTACTGTATGATAATTTTAAACAAATCTGTGCTCATAATTAAAGAACACACTAAGCACAGAGAACCAAATCACCATGTAAGAGAGTCTTCAAAATAATAAATAATATATTTGAATTTCCTAAGATTCAAAAATTGCAACTATCAGACATATAACTTTAAATTCCTATGTTGGAAATGTTTACCAAGATAAAAATGAGGTAACAAAGATAGTAATTACTGAGAAACTGCAGGAATGTCTAGGCCTTTGGTAACTGTATCAATTAGATTTCACTGGAGAAACTGAATTAATAGGATCTATTTATTTACGTACACACACATTACTCTTGTACCTATCTATCCAGATACATATTTTTATATATATCTAGATATCTTACATACCCATTGACCCATATACAGAGTGATATCACTCTATCTATCTATCTATCTATCTATCTATCTATCTATCTATATCTATCTATCACCTATCTACATCAATTGAGTAATTTACCTACCTAATTGGCTCATATGACTGTGGAGGCTTGCAAGTTGTAAATTACAGAACAAGTAGGCAGGCTGGAAACTCAGGAAGGATTTCTTCAACAAACTACTCTTAAAAGACCTTCAACTGATTGGATGAAGGGTAATGTACTTTACATATATCCAAATGGTTATAAATATTAATCACATGTACAAAATACTTTCATAGCAACATCTAGACTGGTCTTTGACAAAAACAAAACAAAACTAGGCATCATAGCCTAGCCAAGCTGACATATAAAATTAAACATCACAATAACAAATAAACTTTTTAAAATGAGAAAAATAATTACTGAAATTTTTAAAATTGGTGAATTTAGCAGCAGAGTAAATTGAATTAAATTGAAAGTTATTATAGTGGAAGATGTAGCTGAAGAAATTATACAGACATATAAGAAAATGGTAATTGGAAGAACAGTTAAGACACAAGAAGGACAGAATAAAAAGTTCTAAATTATTTCTGATTGGAGATCCAGAAAGAGATAATGAAATAAAAGGAAGAGAAGTAATATTTGAAGAAATAATGACAAAATTTTCTCATAATTAATAAAAGATGAAAATTCCCAGATACTAGGAGCACATTATGTCAAGCATGAACCAAACCAAACCAAACCAAACACTGGGTATAGCCCTCTAAAGCCAACAGATATTGAACAAGCCATCATAGCACATCTATTAGTCACACTAATCGCACCTAAAATCTACAGATACAATACAAAAAGCAACTATCTGAGGACTCAAAAAAACCTAGGCACCAATGTTGGGGAGGAGGGGAAAATTCTACAAAATCTTTTACCACCTAATTCTCATTCCACCTAATTCTCCTGATATCACCGGTGTCCCTTTCCTACTCGGTATGCTTATTCTCCTCTTGTAACATGTATTCTCTTTTAAAAAATATTAACCACATCAATCCTGTTCTTTCCCTCAATATTATGCCTTTTATTCTTGTTCTTTTATAACTTCTCTTTCCAGTAAATCCAGTAAAATGTTTAATAGAAACCTGTCTTTTTCTAGATTTTAACAAGACTGCTTCAAAGTTTCATTATTCAGACTAATGCTTCCTATAGGTTTTTCATATTTTTTACTAGATTATTTTATTTTTATTTTTCCAAGAATGTTTTTCTTGGGGAGAAACCAAGATGGCGGCACAGGTTAATGCCGGAGTTTGCTGCCTCGCACAACCACTTCAAAAATACAACTAAAAGATGGAATGGACATCATCCAGAACCACAGGAAGGCTGGCTGAGTGGAAGCTCTACAACTAGGAGGAAAAAGAAAAGCATACCGAGATTCAGCGGAGGCGCAGTGCTGAGGTCAAATACTAAGGTGCGGAGTGCATGTGGAGCGGGCTGGCGGGTGAGGGCGCGG
>NW_006284843.1:777519-793414 GCF_000327345.1 Myotis davidii | reverse complement strand
AGAGCTTCACAGATAAGGAAAAGCTAAAGGAGTTCATCACCACCAAACCAGTATTATATGAAATGCTGAAAGGTATCCTTTAAGAAGAGGAAGAAGAAGAAAAAGGTAAAGATACAAATTATGAACAACAAATATGCATCTATCAACAAGTGAATCTAAGAATCAAGTGAATAAATAATCTGATGAACAGAATGAACGGGTGATTATAATAGAATCAGGGACATAGAAAGGGAATGGACTGACTATTCTTGGGGGGCAAAGGGGTGTGGGAGATACGGGAAGAGACTGGACAAAAATCGTGCACCTATGAATAAGGACAGTGGGTGGGGAGTAAGGGCGGAGGGTGGGGTGGGAACTGGGTGGAGGGGAGTTATGGGGGGAAAAAAGAGGAAAAATGTAATAATCTGAACAATAAAGATTTAATTAAAAAAGAATGTTTTTCTTAACAGAAAATGTTGAATTATCAAATAATTTTGTCTATATCTATTTACATTGATTATGGGATTTGTTCTTTTAATATATTATTGGGTGAGTTATATTAATACATTTCTTTTCATGTTGGACAGCTTTTGCAACTTTGACAACCTCATTGTAGGCTCTTTTTATAGTATTTTTTTCCTCTTAAAAACCTTTTGTAACCCTTCATCTCAGGGAAATTAGAGTAAGATAGGTCTTGACATTTCATTTGAAAACTGTTTGATGTTATAACAAAACTAAGTGATCTAAATATCACTGTTCCTCTTTTAAAAATGAGAACAAAACTATCAACCTAAAGAATGTGTTGAAGATGAAAGCATTGTAAGGCATTTAATTAATGTCTAATCTCCATTTCTCTTCCCAAGGATTCCTCAAGACTCATCTTCAAGTGCCACCTGCTCCATGAACTCTTTCCTAATTTTTCTAAATGGGTATTATCCCTTTTTATGAACCTTAACATCTTCAGGTTTTACTTTGTTGTACTATTATTCTCATTAATATTATTATTTGTTTATTGATTTATCTTGCTGCTAAAGTGCATACTCTGTTCAATGAAACCAGTTACTTTGTCATTTTTACTTCCATTGAATAGCTGTTAGAAAGGTTTTATGGACTGAATTATGTCTCCCAAAATTCATATGTTGAAGCACCTAACCTCAGTACTTCAGAATGTGACTCTATTTGGAGGCAGGGCTTTCAAAGAGGTAATTAGGTTAAAATGAGGTTTTTAGGGTAGGCCCTAATTCAATATGACTGTGCCCAATGAGAAGAGGAGACTAGGACATAGAGACACCAGGAATGTGTGTGTATAGAAGAAGCACCATGAGAAGAGGCAGCCAGAAGGCAGTCATTTACAAGTAAAAGAGGGAGGCCTCAGCCTCAGGGAAAACCAGCCCTGCCAGCTACATCAATAGTGAGCAGTTCATCAGAGTAGAAACTTCTGAGGAGTATGTGTGTATGCTGTTGTTGTGGATGGGACGTGGTAGTGGGATAAAAATAATTGTATTACACTGGGTAATTCTTATTTTTGAAGAATTTATAATATAATTTGAAAAGGAAAACAATAAAAATTAAAACCTTGCTCGTATTAAATGGTTTGAGCAGAAAACCCCAAATATTTTGTTCTTAATCTCAGAACATAGCACCAAACCCATTGTTCACACACCTAGAGCAGAAAGTCCAGAGTTAGGGCGTGATCCAGAAAGTCTTCCTTATATATTCTTTGAGGGTCATAACTCTGTCATATTTCCTTTTAAGATAACACAGTGGCAAATGTTCAACATATCCCTGTTTAAATAAATTATGTCAAATCAAGATGGAGAAATCCAATGCCTCCTCGGAAATTCTGTTGTCTTATCCCTTCAGTGGAAGAGATTTTCTCAGACCAGACTTGTTAGCTTGAGATAAATGGCACCACTATTTTTCAAAATGGCCAAATAAGCCATTGTCAAGAGTGTGTACTAGAGCAAAAACTTGAGCTGTGAGGCTGACGATCAATCTGGAGTAAGCGTAAACAAACCTGAAGTGGCTCTTAGGGCTTTGGCATGTCCTGTAGAGACCAGCATTTTTCATGCTCTAATTCAAATTCCCAAACGCACTCAAGTGGGTGAAAACTCCAAATTGGTGTTTGGTAGAGAAAGGGAAAAAACAAAAAAAAAGGAGAAGATGGAATGTTCTCATTAACTTAAATACTTAGTAAGTTTATTTTTAAATGTAAATTGTTTGGATTAAGTCTCTATGAATTATTTTCTGGTCCTAGAGTGCTGATTCTGTCTTTCCGCCCAGCTCTTTTTCATCTCATCTAAATGTAAAAAGTTGTCCTGCTCTTAAAGTGGCCCTGATAAACATAACACCTATACGGGCAGGCCATCACACTGCTTGGGAAGCCTTGTTTCTCTTCCCCCTATTGTCTGAATTTCAATGACACCAAAATCAACAATTAACCTAGAGCTTCCTTATAGGATAGCAGCTCATAAAAAGAGGAATCATGCTCTTTCAGAGATAAAAGAACTTATTTTTTTCTGTATTGCTACCTCTGCTTCCCTCTAATTCCCATTTGTCTCATGATCATAAATAAAATAAGCAAATGTCTATAACTGACACTGGTAGAACAGTGCTTTCTTATTTTATTGGAACAATGGCTCTGAAGAATGGGAACACAGTTATGTTGTGTGGTAGTCTGAAACTTTTTTTTGGAAACTTCTATATATATAAAACTCTAATATGCTAATAGAACAAACAGCAGAACAACCACACAACCTCATAACCGGTTGCTATGACATGTGCTGACCACCAGGGGGCATACGTGAAACACGGTGGGCATAGGCTGCGGCGGGATGGTGGAGTGGGTGAGTTGGGGTGCCAGACCAAGGTGGGGCACTGGTTGCTGTCATCAGGGTGATCATCTGCTGGTTACTGAAAATTGTTTGCTCCCACATGTCACAGTCCCACCTGGTGCTCACACCTGCTGCGGGTGCTGGCCCTGCTCGCACCTGCAGCCAACGCTGGAGCCACTGCTTGCATCTGCTGCCAGCACTCAGCACCAGTCCCAATCACCCGGCATCATCAGCAGGTGTGAGCGGCAGCTGCCAGCCCCGATCGCCCCTGAGGGTTTCTACACCTCCCCCTGCTCCTAAGGGGTGATCAGGGCAGCAGCCGGCCTCAATCGCTCCATTCCATCAGCAGATGCGAATGGGGCCAGCGCTGAGAGCACGTCAGCACATGGGAGCGGCGGGAGCGGGGCTGCTGGCAGAGAGGGGACCTGGGGTCATGGCAAGAGGGGCTGGGTGAGGGTGTGGAGGATGAGCCGAGACCCACCCCTGTGCCCACTGTAGCCTCGCAGTCCACAGTTCCTTTTCAAAGTGCACAAATTCATGCACTGGACCCCTAGTTTTGATATGCTTCAATGGCATGAAAGAAAGTCTTTTATGCATCGAATTGTGACTGGCGATGAAAAGTCAATTTATTTTGAGAATCCCAAATGCACAAAATCATGAGTTGAACCAGGTCAACCATCAACATCAACTGCAAGGCCAAATCGCTTTGGAAAGAAGACAATGCTTTGTGTTTGGTGGGATCAGTAAGGTATGGTGTATTATGAGCTTCTAAAACCAGGTGAAACCATTAATTCTGATTGCTCCGATCAATTTGAACCACACTTTGATTGTGAAACAACCAGAATCTTCCAGAAGACATGGTAAAGTAATTTTGCTTCATTATAACATACCATCACACACTTCAAAACCAATTAAAGACACGTTAAAAGATCTTGCCTGGGAAGTCTTAACCCACCCGTTGTATTCACCAGACCTTGCTCCTTCAGATTACCATTTGTTCCAATCAATGGCACACACACTTTCTGAGCAGCACTTCAAAACATACAAAGAAGTGGAAAATTTGGTACCTGAATGGTTTGCCTCAAAACAAGAAAAGTTCTATTGGGATGGTCTCCACAAATTACCTGAAATATGGGGAAATGCATAGCTAGTGGTGGACATTACTTTGAATAAAGCACTTTTGATGTTTCTCTTGAAATTATCATGTTATCTTTGATTATAAAATCTGCATTATTAACCAGTACACCTAGTAGCTACATTGAGCAGAGCTTTCTTGCATTGGTCCTAACATCATATACAGACAAATGTGGAAGTTAAACACAGTTTAATTAATTTGTATGGCTTGAAAGCATTATATATTATGGATGCATGATAATTTAATAATTTTTACATTTTAATGAATATATAGATTTTTTTCTAAACCTCACTGGACATAAATATTTCTGCTATTTTTTACTTTTGTAGAATAGATTTCTAAGAATGTGTTTCCTGTGTTAAAAGGTATTGTGTGTATATAAAACAATTTGAAATTTAAAGAAAAGTTGCCAAGTAAAGAACAAAGAACTTAATTGTTGAAATGATGGTCCTAGATCCCCAAGTACTTTAGCCTGTATTTCCCACAAACAAGGCCATTCTCCAACATGACTAAAATACAACTATAAGTATCAAGAAATTAACATTAATTCATACAACTAATCCTGATTCAGATTTTCCCAAGTGTCACAATAATGTCCTTTACAGCAAACAGATTCATTTCAGAATCATGTTCCAAAATTAGTTATGTATCTTTACTTTTTAATTTTGAACAATTACTAAGTTATTTCTTGTCATTTATGAAGATTTCAGTTCCATCAGTCAGCCAACATTTCTTCACAAGCTCAGCAATATTAGATGTTGATTTTAAAAACATTCAATATTTTTAAAAAGTGTTTGTAAATCTTTTTCTAAATTACAAATGAATATAAAGTAGTGTCTGTTATTTTGTTTGCATTTTATTGATTACTAAAGAGGTTGAGCTATTTTCTTGAGCTTTTTCTATCAGATTGCTATTATTTTTATATTTTGTAGGTACTTAGAAAATTATCATTTATTTTGCAAAATCTATTCTTCTACAATTTTCCCTGAACTTAGTAAATATTTCAGTAGTCAAATCTATCAGTCTTTTCTTTTGGATTTAGTATATTGCTAAAAGGCTTATTCATCCAAAAATTTAGAAATATTCTCCTAAATTTATTTTAGCATTTTTATTATTTTATACTTAGATTTTAATCTATGTAGGAATTATTTTGATATGGTATGAAAAAAAGTATATGGTTTGTTTAAGTATTGTTTATTTTAAATGAATAGCTAATTATGCCAGTATTATTTGTTTTAAAAAAGGACATTTTCCCTCTAAATTAAGATGGTTGTTCTGTCATGTATTATTTTTTTCCCATTTCTAATACGTCTATTTCTGGAATCCGGTTCTATTTCATTGACCTATTTGCCAATACTGTGTTTACATTTTATTATGGTGACTTTATAGTAGGTTTCAATTATCTTGTATGGCAAGTCATCCTTTATGATTATTTCTTCCTGCAAATGTTTTTGGTAATTTTTACCCATCCAGCTTTCCATGTTAATTTTAAAATATTAATAGCAGTAAAAGAAACTATACCAAAAATTGATTTCTAATTAGAATTTAATTAAATCTATATATTATTCTTAGAAAGATTACATTTTAAACATATTGTCTGTCTTCATTTTTATTCTTGGTTTTGAGCACTATTTTATCTGATGTTAATAGGCTTACCTATTTCTTTATTACATCTTTACACAGTAATTTATTTTCTACTTTTCTTTTAACTTCATTTAAATGTACTTCTTTGACATATTCAGTAGCTGGATTTTGTTTTATAAGCCAGCCTATCATAAGGGAATTGCCATTAGTCATGTTAAACATTATTTTTGATTTTAATTAAAACCATCCTAATAATTTCAAATTTTACATCCAGATGGCAGAAAAATTAAATTATCATTATTATAATTATGTAAGATTAAATTTTATTTTCTTCCTGTTAAGGCTGAAATTAGAAATTGTGATACCCTTAAAAAGTTCAACAAGAGTGCCATGAGGAGACAGCTGACCTCCTGTCTGATTTTGTCTACTAGTGCGATATTTGTCTGCTTCTTGGGATCTTAGGTTTAAAACTTGCAATTTGTATCTTTTAAAATTGTAAATATCAAGGGTGTAGTTGTTTTTTCTTTGTATGTTTGGTTTCTGTTCTTTTTTTGGGTTTTAGCTTCTGAGAAGCCTCTCTTCATCCATTGCTGGCTCTTCTTTTTCATTGCATTTTGTACCCCAGTGCCCATTCCAAATTCAAACTAAAATTAATATTCAGAGCTCATTAAAGAGTAATAAAGATTGAGTTATTTCTGCTAAAGGGTATTAAGAAGACTTGATAATGGCATAATGACAAATACTATTGTGACATGAATGCTTTGATTATTAGGTTTAATTGATGACAGATCTCATTCAAGAATAGAAAATGTTCATTGCAGACTGTTCAGGCAGATTCAATATATATTTAAGAATATAAATGACGTCATTTTTTATGATTGCCTATACTGTTGCTTCTGGCTTTAATACAGAATACTCCTACAAAGAAACAGAAATGCTCATGAAATAAGTGAGGTTTATAAGCTTTCTTCAGAAAAAGGTTTTTAAAACAATGATTAGTGTAGTAACTTAAAAATTTGCATGGAAATGGAAGTTACTATCTCAATGATAATAAGAATTATGAACTATAGAATAAAGATGGGTGACTATGAAAGATTTAAGATTCCAATTGGCACATATCTTGTGTGAGAAAATTGTGGGAAAGAATTGGGAAATACTTTTGTGTATGTACATGTTTCCTAAAGCAGTTCTTTATTAAATGCTTAATATAACCAGAAAAATTCTCCCAATTATTTCAAATGTATCATTACATTTTAGTTTTGTATCCTGGAAGACTCCACAGAGCTTTCCCAGCAAGACTGTCAGGACATCTGCCAGACTGTTGGCCCTTTGGAAGCACTGGTCCCTGGCAGATAGGCCTAATTTGTACAGATTGTCAGGGTTTAGCTTTGGATTGCACTAATCTATAGGCTTTCTTTATTTCTAAAACTAGAGGCCTGGTGCACAAAAATTCATGCACTCAGGGGGTCCCTCAGCCCAGCCTATGCCCTCTCCCAGTCCAGGACCCCTCGGGGAATGTCCTACTGATGGCTTAGGCCCAGTCCCTGAAAGAGTGGGCCTAAGCTGGCAATCAAACATTCCTCTTGAAGCCTGTGAGCCCTCGGGGGATGTCTGACTAGTCAGACATCCTTAGTGCTGCCACAAAGGTGGGAGAGGCTCCCTTCACCACTGCTGCGCTGGTCAGCCATGAGCTGGCTTCTGGCTGAGCAGCACTCCCCCCGTGGAAGTGCACTAACCATTAGGGGACAGCTCTTGCATTAGGCATCTGCCCCCTGGTGGTCAGTGCACATCATAGTGACTGGCTGTTCTGCCATTAGGGTCAATTTGCATATTACTCTTTTATTATATAGGACTAGAGGCCTGGTGCACGAAATTCGTGCACTGGAGGGGGGAGGCGGGGGGGGGATGGTGTCCCTCAGCCCAGCCTGCACCCTCTCTATACTAGGACCGCTCGAGGAATGTCCAACTTGGGCCTAAACCGGTAGTTGTACATTCCTCTCACACTCTGCGACTGCTGGCTCCCAACCACTCACCTGCTTGCCTGCCTCATTGCCCCTAACTGCTTCTGCCTGCCAGCCTGATCACCCCCTAACCACTCCCCTGCCAGCCTGATTGATGACTAACTGCTCCCCCTGCCTGCCCAATTGCCCCAACTGCCCTCCCCTAAAGGCCTGGTCGTCCCCAACTGCCCTCCCCTGCTGGCCCAGTCACCCCCAACTGCCCTCCCCTGATGGCCTGGTTGCCCGTAACTGCCTTCCCCTAATGGCCTGATAGCCCACAACTGCCCTCCTTTGAAGGCCATCATGTGACTGTGGGCATCGCCATCTTTGAGGGTGGGGTAGTCAATTAGCCTATTCCCTCCTTATTGGTTGTGGGTGCCACTATCTTTGAGGGTGGAACAGTCAATTAGCATATCCCCCCTTTATTGGGATATGCCATCTTTGTAACAGAGCGAGGGTCAATTAGCATATTCCCTCTTTTTTAAAAAAATGTATTCTATTTATTTTTTACAGAGAGGAAGGGAAAAGGATAGAGAGTTAGAAACATTGATGAGAGAGAAACATTGATCAGCTGCCTGCACACCCCCTACTGGAGATGTGCCTGCAAACAAGGTACATGCCCTTGACCGGAAATGAACCCAGGACCCTTCAGTCCGCACGCTGATGCTCTATCCACTAAGCCAAATCGGTTAGGGCAGCATATTCCCTCTTTATTAGGTAGGATAAGTACTTAAGTCTATTGAACTTCCTTGCACTACTTTAGCTGCATCCCATAAGCGTTGATATTTAATTCAGTTAAAAATATTTTTGCATTGTGTGGTGATTTCTCTTTTAGCTTTTTAACAATCTTTAAAAATTCATTACTTCAATTCCAATAGTTATGGTTTTGCTATGTATATATGTATGCAGTATTTTATTTCTAGCTTAGTCAGTAAGTACCTTGAAGGAAAAGCAGTATCCAGAACTTTGGGCTAAACATAATGATTTTTCCTTCTCTTCAGGGTCTGTCAGGCCCTTATCCTGCTGTCTTAGCCCCTGTGATGCATTTGAACAGTTTTTTGGTTGTTGTTTTTTTTGTGTGCTTTTCATCTGCCTTTTCTACTTGCTCTTGATAGAAAGTGTTGCTCTGACACAGGCTATTTCATTACAACTCAGAAATGGGATAGCTTAGTGGATGCATTTCTAAAAACCTCTGTCATTGTTAAATTTAATACAAATACATTAAAAAACACCTAATTACCCAAACACATATGTAGTTTAATCCATTACTGTAATTTGACCACCCTTTAACCATCTCCCTTACCCGTGCAGGACAGATTTTTGTGGCCTTCATAGATGCCTTCCATATGCTCCTTTCCAAACACAGTCCCCTTCCTCCTCTATGTTAACTTTATGGTAAATGCTTCTTTGTTTTTAAATAATTTTTATCATCAAGTGTACATCCATAAATACCATAATTTGGTTTACCACCTCTCTCATTTTATTTATTCTCTTGTAATTTATTTGCTGAGGAAACAGGAGGATTTGTCTGATAGTGTTTCTCATCATCTGGACTTTGTTGATTATGATCACACAGTGCAGTTGAAAATGTTTCTCTATTTTTTCTGTAAATCGAGTTGAACTTAGAAACTTATTTTTTGACAATGCTATTGAATAATCTGGTTTCTCTGTCTTTTTGGCAGTGTTAGCAGCCTCTGAAGCTTCTTACTTAAATCAATAATTTATTAAGACTTGCCAAATGGTGATATTTAATTTGACCAATTCTTTGGGATTTATATGTTGGAATGCTATATGAAGAGATATGCTACTTTAGTTTTTATGTTGTCTCTTAGAGATATACTTTGCATAGGGAAGATACTAAATACTTGGTTTTGTACTTTTATTTCCAGTTTTCAGAGTTATTTAAAAGTAACTGATTAGGATTTGTTTGGTATCATTAAGTACTTATGGATTTAAACATATTAAACGTGTTTGGATGCACTGCGGTTATTACTCTTCTTGATGTTCACATTTTCTCATCTTGGTCATTGGAAGCATTGTCAACTTGGCTCTTCTTTTTTCTTTTCTTTTCTTTTTGTTGTTGAAAGTATCACATATGTCCCCTTTTATCCCCATTGACTTCTTCTAGTCCTCTCTCCCTGCCCCCCCCCCCACAAGCCTTCATTTCATCATCCTATTGTCTGGGTCCATGGGTTATGCATATATGCATACAAGGTCTTTGGTTGATCTCTTCCCACCCACCTAAGTCCTTTTAACACCCTATTCATTTTAAGCAGCTTCTTTGCCATCTGACATAGGAAAAGTTGATAGAGACTCATCATGCACATATTCTACCTCAATCCTCAAAGCAGCCACAGATGAGCACAGAAATATGTGTGAATCTAGCAGAGACCAGAAGCACTGTTCAGCTGACCCATGGACTTCGGAATGATAATAAATAATTTTATTTTAAACTATTGAGAGTGGGATAGTTTGTTTGCAACAACAGCTATTGACATAGAAGATAGACAAAAAAAGAGGCAAACAAGAACTAAAAAGTAGTCACCTGAAGAATGAATGTAGAAACATCAAATTTTATGTAGCATGAAGTTTAAGACAAGAGTGACAACAAAAAGGTAGAGACCATTAAAGATCTAATAGCACACATTTGTCTTGGCTAAAATGCAAGTTTTCAAATGGAAAGGCTGCAGTTTATAAACTTTATCAATAGTAATAACAGAACTATTGATACACAGAGAAAATTCTGAAATATTTCAAGGGGGAAAAAAGAGGCTAACTGCCCAGAAATTTATACTAATAAAAGGGTAATATGCTAATTAGACCAGATGTCTTCCCGATGTCCTTCCGGATGTCCATCTGGATGTCCGTCCAGACAAAGCCACAGCAGCTGTGAAGGCCTAGGGCCGGTGGCATGGGAGAGGCGCTGCCATGGGAGCGGGAGGTGGAGTCACCGCCACCACTGCCACTGCGGGTGAGGAGGCAGCGCCATTGTTGCTGCCACTACCCCTTTCGCAGAGGTGGCGCGGGAGAGGTCTCGGTGCGGGCCCTTTTGCAGAGGCGGTGTGGAAGAGGTCGCGGCGTGGGCCGGTCCAGCATCGTGGCCCCTTCCACAGAGGCAGCAGGAGAGGGGGCTGCTCAGTCCCGGTCCAAGTACTGCCCCTTCTGCAGAGGCAGCCACAGAGGCAGCGGCGTGGGCTCAGTCCCAGCACCACACCTCCGCAGGGGCTGGATGGAGTGTGACCTGCTGTGCCTCAACCTCCCACAGCCCTTCCCCCAGCTGGCCTGGCCCCGGATCACTCCCCACCCACCAGTGGATGGAGGGCAGGGCCAGCACTAAGAAGCGAGGGCTAAGGGCTGGCAGCCATGGTGGGCAGTAATGGCAGTAGTCCTGGGGTGATGGGGGCGGTGCCTTCCCATGATTGTCCCAGTCTCCTCCCACAGAGGGAGGCCGACTGCAGCTTAAGCCATCAGTAGGACATCCTCTGAGGGCTCCCAGACTGTGAGAGGGGGCGGGCGGGCTGAGGGTCCCCCCTACAGTGCATGAATTTTTGTGCACTGGACCTCTAGTAAGTAAATAAGTATGAGAATGGCAGCAAACATCTCATCAGCAGCATATTTATTAGAGTATAATTAGAATATAATGAAGTAAACTTTAAATTGTGTGTGTGTGTGCATGCGTGTGTGTGTGTGTGTGTGAGAGAGAGAGAGAGAGAGAGAGAGAGAGAGAGAGAGAGAGAGAGGAGACTAAGAACGTTAAAGTGGCAGGTCTCCAGTCCCTTGCTGAGGCACATAGAAAAAAGTTTTAGAGGCTAGGATGACTTATATTTTTGGCCTCTTCTTGATCTGTTAGGATCCAGGAAGAACCAGTACACTCATAGGAAGCTAGTGGTCTTCTCCCAGAATCCAGAATTCTCTGAAGTCCAGGCTCTTCCCAGAATTTGACAATAATCTGAAACTTTCAGTGGGATTCTTGTGCTTATGTCAGAGAAATACTCATCCTAGTTCTCTCTCCTGAGACCCTGATGAAGCCTTGGCCTCAGGGGCACTCAGATGGCTATATATGCAAGGAGTTGTGTAACTCAGAAAAGGCAGGTATATGAAGTTAATATTGGAAAGGAAGAGGAGCATTATAAGGAACCATATTCCAGAATCATTCACAGAAACCTGTGATGAAGGGAAATGTCTACATAAGAATTTTTTGTTTGTTTTTTTTTAATTAATTTATTTTTGTAACTCAATTCATGAAGTTGTAGTAATTGTACACCTACTTTCTAGAGATAGACATTGCAGGAAGTCTGCCTGACTCTCTATTTATATTCTGATCCCTCTTTCTAATGACGAAGGACTCGACAGAATAAGACACACAGAGAGCTGACCCTGATCAGTGATGCAGTGATGCCTGTTCTTTAGGCTTACACTCAGATGTGTTCTGGCCCTGTGTCCTCTCTGCCTAACCCAACAGCAACAGATGCTTTTGTCCTTCTTGAAACATTCTCCAGCGCTGGTTTCCATTTATTTCTGGCGTTCCTTCTATTCTGATACCTGATGCTTCTTATTTCCCTTCCTGAGTGCTGTAATCGGAACACTACACGCATGAGCCTCTCAGAGATGGGGCCTCCCACTCTGCTCTTCTTTCACGTAGATTCACAGGTGACCTCAAGCTTCATATGCCAACATTTTTATTTTAGTTGTTTCTTCAGAAAACTCTTTCTTTTGTGTCTTATCCATACCAGCACAGAAACCATTCAGTTAATTACTCAAGCCAAAAGCCTAGCATCATTCCCTTTCCTCCATATCCTCAATATAATCCTACAACAAATGATTGCTGTTGTTTTTTCTGTATCTCTTTGCTCTGATCTACTGCTACTCTTTGAGTTCAGCCTATCATAATATTTTGCCAGGATAATTGCAGCATTACTGGTCTCCTTGTATTCCATCCTTCATACAACCACAAAAGTTATCTTAACATACATTAGATCACTTTATACTCCCCTGTTCTTGCATTTCAATGGCTTCCCACACATTCACTTAATAAAACTTAAAAACATTTCTGTGAAGAACCACATAATTAATATTTTAGTATTTGCAAGTCACATATAATCTGTCTTTCATATTGTTTGTTCTTTCTTTCATTTTCTTCTTTTCTTTTTATAGTGCTTCAAAAATGTAAATTCAGTCTTTGCTTACCAGGTCTATGAAAACAGGATGCTGACTGGATCTGGCCATGGGCAATAGCATGATAAAACCTGAAATAGAGTCAAGTACATAGTAAGTGCTCAATAAATATTAGTTATTATAAATTGCATAATATAATATTTTATTTATTGTCTGTTAACTTTTTAAAATATGTCCCATTAAAATTTAAACTTCCCAAGGGAAAGGATAGTGTCTCTCACCATTTTCATATACATATACAGGTACTTGCAATATTAATATCAAATCAGTGAAACAAGAAATATATGTTATTGGTATTGGGATGATTAATTAGTTCCTTGAGAGGAAAACAGAAAAAATTGAGCCCATGTCTTATTAAAAAATAAAATTCAGCTAAATCAATGGGTTAAAATTAAAAGTAAAATTGTAAAAGTATAAGAAGAGAACTAGGAGATTAAGAAAAATTCTAGTAATAACAAATGTGTTAAAATATATAATACTCAACATTCGTTAAGGGAAATATCATAAAACATCTACATGATAAAAACAATAGCTAGTTCAAGTACCAAATGATAAGCCAGGGAATAAATTGTATTATCAAATGTCCGAAAATATAGAGTCAGAGTACCTGCTGTTGAGAGTATGGTGAGAGAGGTTCACTCATGAACACATAGTGGGATTTTAAATTGTAAAATTCCATTACTTAGCCATTACTAATAGCTGCCAAATTAAACATAGTCTTTGAAACAGAAATTCTATATAAGATTATACTCTACTAATTTATCCTTATAAAAGGTCAGATTTATGCAAGAGTATTCACTGTAATATTGTTGTTAAAGCAAAAAACAGAAACCACTCAACTGCCCATCTGTATGTTGATATATGGAAGTATGCTGAATGTTTTACAACCAGTATTAAGAATGGAGTGGATCTAGATACATTATATAAAATAATATGGAGATACATTTAAGAAAGCAGTGGGCAGCATTGTATATACAGACTGTTCCCAGTTTTTAAAGGTTATACAAGATTGTATGAGTTTTGAAATGGTTACTGGCTCTGGGGAAGGAGAAATGGGGAAAACATTGGTGTGAGAGGGATACTAAATTTAACATTTGAGTTATTTAATTTTTTTTTACCATGTTCATGTATTATTTTTCAAGTAAAAACACAAAAAAAACCTACAGTAGTATTTTTCCTACAGAATATATATACATTGGAAAAACCTATTAAGCATTTTTAAAATTCTGGCAAAAAAAGTTCTTATAAAAACTTTCTTGACCATTGAATAACGTGAAATTCTCAGCATAATTCTTCCCATTTTGTCACTTGCTAATTTGTTATTTCCTAAAGATTTTTAGCAGATAATTTCTCTCCAGAAGGTTTTTCCCTTTCTCTATAGATGCCTTTAAATGTCTATCTTTATAATTTGATTTTCATCTCTATTAAAGGTATATTCTCATTTAGAAGTTTAATGAGGATAGAAGATATGGTAAGTGAAACTAAATCATGTAGAAACAACTTGGATTTGAGTTTCTCTTATTTTACCATTTTAGTTACTCAGTGATATCTTCATTGCTTTCAAATTTCCTGAAATTAGGCAAATGCTGTACAGAATCTTAGTTCCATGTAATAAATTCAATTTAGGTTTTTCTTTTCACTTTAGTCAACTGAAAATTAAAGGAGCTTTTAAAAAAGTGAAATATGAACCAAGAAACTTCTTTAGTTCTTCTTTACCCTATACAATTCATGGTCAAGACTAATTTTCCTTGATGGTTGCAAACCAAACTGACTTTTTATATTATACATTACATTTATGGAATCTTTACAAAATCTTTTCTCTATTCAAGATGATACATATTTATTGGGTATATAATTTATGCAAGGAATTATCAAAGATTATGAAGGTAATATACAAGATGAATAGAACATTTCTCTCCCTAATAAGTTTTAAAATATTTGAGATAAAAAGTTAAAGTAAGCAATTAAAAATTATTGGTGTACTCTTCTGGTACACACCATGCATCTCCATGGCTTTGATAATTTTACAGACAAAAATGAAGCTTGAGAGATTAAATAACTTGACCCAAATCGTCAGCTACTAAAGGCATGAATTTGAGTTCAAACTTATTCGATTTGTCTTCAGACAAATTCAAAGTTTCCAAAGCCCACATGCTAACCATTTATGCTATGCTTTTCTCCAAAACAATAATTGCTAGACTGTATTGAGCATAGACTAAGCAATGAACATGATTTTAAACATTTTAATGCATTAACTTATTTAATCCTAACAATGATCCTGTGAAGTTAACTATTGTGGCCATTTTACAGATGACATAAACAAGGTGTTCAGGAGAACTGGTGACTTGGATGCATCAGGGTTGGAATTTCTAAAATGGCTTTCTTAGGGAAGTAGCATATAAAAAATTGTGGGTTAGGATTTGAGCAGGATTTGGCAGATATACATGAAAAGGAGCACACGGTTTATGGAGGAAAGATACAATAGAACTACCCAGGAAGTAAAAATGGAAAGAGGTAAGCATGGGATATCAATAGCAATTCTGCAGGTTGGGGCCTACATATAGGCAGAGAGTTGTGTAGTAAATAAATTATGTGTTTCAGAAGAACTTTTTTTGGAAATGTATTGGCACAGATTCTAGAAAATAGCATGCATCACTATGGCTTTAATTACCACCATAACTCTTATTCTTTATTTCTTTTTTCCTTCTCTTTTCCTGAGCACCAGTCTGCTTTAACATTTGCCTTCTGGATACTTCCATATGAACTACTGCAAGTAACTTACCCATGGCAGTGTTAAAACCAATACCATTATTTTTGTCCAAATTTGTTTTGTTTTCCACCCGATTAAAGCAGTCATCAACATCCAGTTACTGAAACTAGAAAATTCAGAATTTTTAAAAAATTCCACCCTGATCCTATTTCTCCATGCCTATTTACCATTTTTTAACTAATTACTCTATTTGTGTTGAATCCATCTGTATAAGCCCCTATCTTTTCTAATACATGTATCAGAGAACAGTCTTCTTCCATTTCTCCAGCTTTTACTCATTCTTCAAATGCCAGTGCACATGTCAATTTTTCTGTGACAATGTCACTAATTTTCCCAAGTGTAGTCAACCACTTATTTTTCTGTGTTGTTATAATTCATATGTTGTGAGTGTCTCCTGTTTCTGTATCTCTCTGCTCCA
>NW_006284843.1:775373-777180 GCF_000327345.1 Myotis davidii | reverse complement strand
GGGTCCCAGAATGCAAGAGGGCAGTTTTTGGCTGATGCACCCTGCAATCGGGCTCCCTCCTTTCTGGTTCTGGGTGCATCACCCAAGAACCGCAGCTGCCAACTCACCACAGCTTGATAGCTCCTGCATTGAGTGTCTTCCCCCTGGTGGTCAGTGTGTGTCATAGCTACTGGTAGGATCATCTGCCTCCTGGTGGTCATTGCACATTGTAGCTGCCAGCCGGTTGGCCAGTTGGCCAGTTGGCCTGTCACTTAGGCTTTTATATATATAGGTTGATTTTAGAGAGTGAGAGAGGAAAGAAAAGAGAAAATCAAACAAACATTGATTTATTGTTCCACTTATATGCATTCACTGGTTGCTTCTTGTATGTGACCTGACCAGAGATCAAATCCATAATCTTGGGGTACCAGAACAACACTCTAACCCAGTGGTCGGCAAACTGAGGCTCGCCAGCCACATGCGGCTCTTTGGCCCCTTGAGTGTGGCCACGAAATTTCAATCGCACTGTACGTGAGTGCCTGCACATGGTATTTTGTGGAAGAGCCACACTCAAGGGGTCGCAGTTTGCCGACCACTACTCTAACCAACTGAGCTGCCTGTCCAGGGCTACTATCATTTCTTAACAGGTTCATGTAATAGCCTCCCAATTACTTGCACTGATTCATCACATTTCCCCCTGCAGTCTATTCTCATTGCAGCAGCTGGGGTGATCCTCCTGACTTAAATCAGATCATGTCACTTTCAACACAAACCTTCCAATGGCTTTCATCTCACAGGGGTTAAAAAGGATAGTCCTTACAATGGTGCACGAGGATTGACTTAATCTGGTGCACTATTACCTCATCTCTAACCTGTCTGAATGCTCCTTGGTGACTTCCAAAGGCTGTTTTCCTCTGACTGGACTTGCTATCCCAGCTATCCTCATGGTTGGTCCCTCTCACTAACTTTCCATCTTGCTTAAATCTTTTCCCTTTTTTTTCTCTCCATCATAGACAATACCTTATCTACATTACATCTATTTATCTATCATCTATATCTATATGTGATAAAATGTAATTATACTATAATGCTAATAAATAAATAAAATGATTATTAATAAAATGGTAAATGGTTATTTTTAACAGATTTTTATTGTCTATACTCACCTAGACTGTACAGTGAGAAGAGACTTTTATTGTTTTGTTTAGACAAAATATATTAATATTGCCTGATACATAGTAAGTACTCATAAAATATTCGTTACAAGAATGAGAATAAATTGTTAAAAAATCCTGAGATAATTTAGAAAAAAATATATATATCTACACTAATAAAAGAGAAACATGGTAATTGGTGTACGACCGCTACCCTTTTCATTGGCTAATCAGCGAGATATGCAAATTAACTGTCAGCCAAGATGGCGACTGGCAGCCAGGCAGCTTGAAACTAACATGAGGCTTGCTTGCTTCAGTGACGGAGAACTCCAACGTTCCCCATCTGACTTGCCAGCCTCTCAGCTGCAACTCTCAGCAACTATGTTGCGAATAAAGAAGCTAAAAAAAACCCAGAAACCTGCTTTACTCAGCGGAGCTTCAGCCAGCCGGACGGCAACATTGTATCAAATACAGACGATAAACAAAGGCCAGAAACCTGTTTTCAGCAGCCGAGGACAGAGCTAAAGCTGGCCCAGAATAAAAAAAGAAAAAAAGGAGCAATGGGGAGCTTCAGTCCCAGCCTGAAAATGGCCCTCAGCCCCTCACCCAGACTGGCCAGGCACCCCAATGGGGACCCCCACCCTGATCCAGGACACCCCAGCTGCAACAAGCCC
>NW_006284843.1:765292-774976 GCF_000327345.1 Myotis davidii | reverse complement strand
CATGACAGGGGGTGGCACTGCAACCTCCCCATCGACCCTGCCTTGAGTGTGACAGGGGGCAGTGCCCCAACCCCCAAATCGGCCCTACCCTGATCGTGACTGAGGGTGGTATCACAACCTCCCAATCTCCCTGCTCTGTGCATGATGGGGCGGTGCCCCAACTCCCCAATTGGCCCTGCTCTGAGCCCGACCAGGGGCTGCACATAGGGATTGGGCCTCCCTCTGCCACCCGGGAGCAGGCCTAAGCCAAGAGGTCTTTATCTCCCTAGGGGTCCCAGACTGCGAGAGGGCACAGGCCAGGCTGAGAGACCCCCCCTACCCCCCGAGTGCACAAATTTTTGTGCACTAGGCCTCTAGTATATATATATATTTAAAAGCTTGACAGTGACCATGGGCAAGACTGATTAGATAGAGTAAGAAAGTTAATTTGATTGCTTATTTTATAGATGACTATGGGGCCAAGCTAGTGGATATTTTATTTGTCAGTCTAAGGGAAGAAATTGGATGAGCCTTGATAGTAAGGAGGGAATTGCATTTTTCAGCTTTAGGGACGGGACAGGGTTGCCAGCACTGTGGTTGTGCTGGGGTTTGGGAGAGGGCGCATGTATAATGTGCCGCTGGCAGACGCAACCCGAGGCTGGAACATGTGAACACACATCTGTGCTGCAAGTGGGAGTGACAGCAGTGGGAGGGGTATTGGAAACCAGCTTCCTTTGAGTAAATCTCATCACTTATAAGGTAGGAAATGTGATCCTGAGGACACAGAGAAAACAACTCTTTCCTCAAGTTCCAGGGAAGGCTGGTTCTATACGACAGGAGGAGGGTGGGACCACAGCTGCTTCTGGCCTAGCCACACTGAACACCGTGAGTTGTCCCTTTGAAATAGCTCCTTAGATGTGCCTGTGTTTGTGTTTAGGGACAATGTAAATGGTTTCACAGATTGTTCACTGCATTAGGGCACGTGGTAAGTGGGAACTGAAATCCAGCTTGTCTTCTTTTGCCCAGAAGAGACATATTTTTCTAGTTTCATTAGGGCCTTGGTGGGCTAGCAACCACTAGACATGTATATGCAGGTATTTATATGCATATGTGTGCATTAAGGGAGGGAAATGAGTTTCTTTAAAGAAAATCTGTGTGATCAATCATAGTTGAATAAAATGCTGAAGAAGAAAGATTTCTTCTCCCCTCCTTCTTGCACCTACTCCCTCTCCTCTGGATAAATTACTATAGGCCGGTGACAGAGGTGCATGCCTTGGTCATGTCAGAGGACAGGTGTGTCTATTGCGATTGCCCGAGGGACAATGGCAATCACATTGGAAGTGCACAGGCTTCTATGTGCCTGAACAGATTTTCCAGATTGTTTTCCATGAAAATAATAATAAATAGGACTGAAATTTTAGACAGAGAACATTGTCGCAGAATTGAGAATCTCCAGGAGGAATTCAACGCAACTCTTGAGACAGGAGGGATGAGGCCTCTGAGCAATTTAAATGGAATATTAAATAGAAAATGACCTCATTCTGTAATCAAGCTGGTAAAACTAGACAGATTAGGAACAGAAATAAGTAACAGTGATAAAAGACTGGATGAAAAGAAATTATTTAAGAAAGACAGAGCAGGAATTAATGAATTACAAATGGAAACAAATAGAAATCAATAGAAACTTGCATCTAATTGATATGTAAGTGCTGTTTTTTGTTGTTTTTTTTGTATTTTTGTGGTGGGAGAACAATCAAATAAATGAACACTAGAAGATTCATATAGGTGAACAAATTCGCCATTAGAAAGGGAAAATAAGAGGTTGAAAGTAATAAAATAGAGAAATCTTTATTTGGAAGATCAGCTGAAAGAGATAGCTTAAGATAAAATATTAATTATAAAATTAACTATAATAAGAAATAGGAAACCCAACTAAACCAATAACAAAGGAAGAAATTAAAAAGTTTAAATGATGTTGCAAGATTTTATGAATGGACAGCCACATTTTCTAAGACATTAGACATCGTCAGTAAAACACTAATTCCTAACTTTGACAGAGAGAGCATTCAAAACCAATCCTGCTAATAACTGTACACATTTCTTAAGTACATGCTTTTCATAGAGCCTGTTCTTAGTGCTCTACATACATTAATTCATTTAATCTTCATAAACCATGAGTTCAGTACTATTATTATCCTCCATTTACTGATAGCGGAAAATGAAAAGCAGAGACTATGAAATGACATAGCTAGAATTAGAATCGAATGCGAATGTCTGGGCTAAAGCTTAATACAATATTTTCAAGTGTGGTTTGGTCTAGAAGATTTAATAATAATGCATCTATAACTAAAGTTATTATGTTAGAGGCCAAAGCAGAAAAATCATTTAGTGTTTTGATTGATGTCAAAAGTACATTTAATAAAATTCAACATTTATTTTTTATAAAAACAACTTAGAAAACAATTTATATGTTACCCCCAAATAGATATAGACTTATAACTATTACTATTTAATATATACATTATGTCTTCATCCCCCAAAATGTGAGGAAGGTACTGTTACTATGTTCATTTTATAAATGAGGAAGCATCTATGTAAAATGGCTTGCTCAGGTTACCAGGCAGAGTTGAGATTCAGGTCCAGGCAGATTTGCTCTGGATTGAGTGACTGTGCTATATATATTGCCCCTCTTACACAAACAACACTGCAATGATGTTTCTTGGTACATGTGAGTATATTGTTTTAAGGTAGACAAATATAAGTGGGACGGATGGTGATAGCATCACAGATCAAAGTTTCAAACATTTCAGTTTTAATAAGTGCCTCCACACTGTCCTTCCTGGTGGCTGTATCAATTTAATATTTCCTCTGTGAGGTGGAGGAGGGAGAGAATGAATAAGAATATATGCTTACCATCTGCTTGGTATTGTGCTATAAACATTCTATCTTGAGATCTGCATAGTTAATCAATGGGGAAAAAAGATTTAAACCCAAGCTATCTGCCTCAAAATCTATATTAATTCATTTTTTTGTTGCATGTTGGGATACATATGAAGGAAACAAAATTAAAGAGGCTAATAATCAAGAATTTAAAAGTTATTTTTAATTTTACTCAATAACACTCCAGAACAAATGTCAAACCAAATGTTTGACCCTGATTACAGTAATTTATTTGTAAAGGCTCAGATCAGAGGAATTGCTATTGATCAAACTGGTATAAAGAGAAAACTAAACAGCCATTCAGTGAAAAAAAAATATGAAGAAACATGCACAGTAATTTGTCAGTATTTGAACCAAAATGATGGGGCATTTTTCATGTTAAAGGTCACTTCTAGAAGAGAAAATATATCACACACTGAATATCTTACTCCAACTGAGAACAAAATTAAGTAAACATTTACATTAATAAGATTACTACTATTTCAATAAGTGGTTTAAGGCAATGTTTGTTTTTAATTAAATATCATAATAACACAGTAAAGCATTTAGACATTGCTATATAATAAAACTGAGCACTCCATGAGACCAGCCTTGGATCACATGGGATTATTTTGTGGGTTGTTAGTAGTCCTAAGATCACATTTTAAGACCTCCTGATATAAGAGTAATTATTTTCACTGGGAGCTCCCAAAGTCAGGTATGAAATGCTAGTCCCAGAGCATGTACTCTGAATGTTACAAGCAAGACAAATAAGGTGTTTACTCTGTGACATCAATATTTTGATAAGTTGATTGACTTCAAATCTGTGATCTTTCTGTGAAACATATAGACACTATATAAAAATAAAAAAAATATGACATTAAATCATATGGATGTTATGAGAAGTAAATTATTAGGGAAAAGAAAATCATCAGTATCGGTAAAAGCTTTTCCATTTCTTGATTATTTGAAATATCAAAAGGGAGAGTAGACGAGATATAACAGACATAAATTATTCTGACAAGGCTCTTTATCCAAGAAGATTTTTAAAAACACTATAGATTTGATACATAAATAGGTGAAATATAAACAGTTTAACTTCTTGGGAGGTCAAAACACTTGATACTGAACCATATAGTGTAATTATGGCCAAGATCTTATAACTGACTAGAATGTCAATGTTCATTGCCTCTTACATTGCATCTCTTACCACAGGATTAAAACCAGGCTGAAAGGGTATCTTCAGTATCTGTAGTGACAGTCCATGTGGTGATGGCAATGAATGCACATAATGTAGTGGTTTCACTCAGAAAATATATGTATTGGACAGGACAGGTAGGGGTTGGAGAAACAGGGTTAAAATAATCACCTAATACTCAACAACATAAAAATTCTCCTCTGTACTTAGTATTTTCTGGCTTAGTTCTTGCTATATATGGTTTGTTTCCCACCAAGTCAGAAACATAATCCGTCATGAAAAAGTTTTAGACAATTACACTGCAGAGGAAAGAAATACAGGAGAAAGTTTGTATTCCCATTATGGGCTGTTCTCATTTAATGTGGTTTTTGAGATGTCTATATGCCACAATAATTTCTACACCACAAGGATATTTCTATTTTCATAGAATGGACAGCTAGACACACACATAATTTTTGTTTTCAACTTGGTCTATTTTGGGATTGCTCACATGATATTTCTAAAAGGTATATTATAAATATTTCAACTAGCTAACTCACCTTAAAAGATCACTTATTCATTTTTCAGTTTTTGTACCTGCCCCTACACTTGATCTAGCTCAGCTAAATAGCCATCCAAAATATATTTATTTGTCAAGAAATTAAATTCCCGAATACAAAAAAGAACAGGAGTAAAAACAAAATGAATTAGATTAAAGTCATAAACTATTACTGGAACGGTAAAAGTGCATTTCAACCTTTGCAATGCCCAGCCAAAAATATCACCTTGTTGCATAATTCTCTTGTAAATAAAGTGCTAGTAGTCTTTTGAAAATAGATCATTGCTCTATTGTATTCAAAAATTTAAAAGTCTGAACAAGATACTTATTTTGATGTTTTCATATCTTCTTTTTGAAAGAAAAAAAAATACACCTGCATTTCTTCCAGAGTTTACTTTTAAACAATGATAGGAGTTTGAACAGGTTGATAACAGTTAAGATTATTGATCTTAGTCAACTAGTTTCACTGTTGGACCAGTGGCTTCTTGCATTCCAACAGTCTACAATTTGCCGAGATTCAAGCTGTCCTCTTTTGTAAAATTAGAATTTATGACATGAGGTTGATCTTTAAGTTTAATTCAAATGGAAGAAAATGCAAATGTTAACTTTTTAAATACTAAGTTTTTACTGTAAATGTATATATATTTTTCTTAGTTCCCTGGAAAGCAGTGAAATTAATATAAGAATCATGAAACAAATGACATATTTATTATCTTTTTTCATATTAAAATTCATTTTCTCCATATGTGACTTGTTCTTTGTACTAATTGATTTGAGGACATTTACACATTAAAAATAACAAAATGTTTGTAATTTTTGAGAATATTTAATATCATAAAATATAGGATGAAAGACAAAATCTTGTTTGGACAGGTATACAGAAGAAGAGTTGGTTCCTGTTCTGCACATTAGTCAATATGCTATACTACATTTGGAAAAGGAAATTTGTCATTGTGCTTAAAATATAGAAAAACTTTCTAAATATTTATGGATATATTTATAGGCTTTGCTTTAGTATCTATAGAGAAAAAATGTAGATTGCTTAGAATCTGTTTCAATGAGAACAAACCTTGCTTTTTTGATTAGAAATAAATTTTGTTAAATGGTTAATGATCTTAAAAAAACAAAATATCTCAAATATTTTCAATGTATAAGGAACCTAATTTAGAAAACATGTGCTGTAAATTATTTCCATAACCATATGCTAATTAGTCTAACTCACGAAAATAAAAAGTTATCATGACATTATGTGCCAATATATTTGACAATATGCTTATTTAAAAGAGAGTAATAACAGTAAAAATAAAAAACCACAGTCCACTGCCAGGCAGACTTTGGAATAATCCAGCTGCAGATTTACTACATAGGCACTTCCTCCTTGTGATATTTGCATCTACTGTGAGTGCCAAGATGAAAGAAATTTAATATCTCAGGATTGACAAGAGACTAGAATCAAAATAGCTGTGGTTTTGTTTAGAGAAATGTCATTGCATTTAATTTCAATTAAAAAAAGGCAGAAATAATCATATAACATTTTCTAAAGTAAAATTTTGACATTACCATATATATAACACTTTGCACTTCTGACTCACCACTTAATTCTATACTATTATTAATTAAGTTATGATATGGGTGGAAAGGTTACAGTTTAATCTGAAATGAAGAGATGGAAAAACCAGGTTAAAAGTGTGAATCTCTATATATATTTTAATTTGACATAAATTTAGACTTATAAACAAAGCTTTAAGTATTCATATAGTCTGCTCTCAGCTTTCCCAAATGTTAGCACCTTGTACAATTATTGAAACCAGGAAATTAATACTAATGGATAATATTAACTAACAACAGGTTTTACTCAAATTTCACAAATTATCCCAATACTTTTTTTCTGACCCAGCAGCCAACCAGGGGTCCACATTGTTACTATGTTTTAATGTTCCCCTATCGGAGACAGTCCCTTAATCTTTCTTGGTTTTTTATGATATTGATAGTTTTGAAGAGTACTGACCAATTCTTTGATAGAATGTCTCTCCATTTGGGTTTGTCTGATGTTTTCTTATGGTTCAGTTTAGTTGAGATATGTGTCCTCAGGGTATCATATCAAAAGTTACATGATGCTTATATGTCATTACTGGTGATGCTATTTGATCAAGAAGTCTATTTTCCCTATCTTAATTTATAAGTTTAATGCACTCCCAATAAAGATAGCATCAAACTTTTTTTTTGAGTTAGACAAATTGATTCTAAAGTTAATATTCTGGGCTAAATGCACAAATTCCTATAAATATGCAATCTTCCAAAAGTGACTCAGGAAGAATCAGAAACTCTAAATAGACCAAAAACAACTAATGAAATTTAAGCAATAATAAAAAAAACTCTCAGGAAACAAAAGTCCTGGATGAGACAGCTTCACAAGGGAGTTTTACCAAACATTCAGAAAAATGAACAACTATCATCCTCAAACTATTTCAAAAAACCTCAAGAGGAAAGAAGACCGCCAAGCTAGTTTTATGATGCCAGCAATATCCTAATTCCAAAACCAGATAATGACACTACAAAGAAAGAAAATTACAAGCCAATATCTCTGATGAACATAGATGCCCAAATCATCAACAAAATATTAGCAAATTGGATCCAGCAATATATTAAAAAGATTATTCACTATGACCAAGTGGGATTTATCCTATGGATACAAGGCTGGTACAATATTTGCAAATCAATAAACATGATACATCACATAAACAAAATGAAAGATAAAAATCAAATGATCATATCAATAGATGCAGAAAAAACATTTGACAAAATCCAACATCCATTTTTGATAAAAACGTAGCAAAGTGGGAATAGAGGGATCATATCTCAACATAATAAAGACCATAGATGACAGACCTACAGCCTACAGCATACTCAATGGGCAAAACTAAAACCATTTCCCGGGTGATCAGGGCCAGCAGCCGCCATTTGCACCCGCTGATGGTGCCGAGCGATTGGGACTGGCACCTGCAGCCGGCAGCAGGTGCAAGCAGCAGCTCTGGTGCTGGCAGTGGGTGCAAGTGGGGCTGGCGCTGGCCGCCGCTGACGGCACCGAGTGATTGGGACCGGCACTAGGTGCTGGCAGCGGGTGTGAGCAGGGCTGGCACTGGCAGCAGGTGCGAGTGCTGGGCAGGACCACAACGTGTGGGATCAAAGAATTTTCAGTAATTACCAGAGGCTCGCCCTGATGACAGCCACTGGCGCTTCACCTTGGTCTGGTGCTCCCCCTCACCTCCTCCACCATCCCACCATGGACGATGCCTGCCATGTTCACCATGTTCTGCGCTCTGCCACCTGCTGCTGATGCCCACTATGATCCACGCGCACCCCTGGTAGTCAGTGCATGTCATAGCAACCGGTTGTTGGTTGTTCTGCTGTTCGGTCTATTTGTATATTAGGGTTTTATATATATAGATAGTACTGGAAGTTCTAGCTAAGTGACGAGAAGAAAACGTAAAAGACATCCAAATTGGAAAAGAGAAAGTAAAATTGTCATTATTCATAGATGACATAATATTGTACATAGAAAACCCTAAAGACTACACCAAAAAATTTACTAGATTTAATAAATGGATTTGGCAATGTAGCAGGATAAAAAATTAACACCCAGGAATCAATGATAGTTTTAAACACCAATAAGGAATTATCAGAAAGAGAAACTAAACGAACAATCCTATTTACCATTGCAACAAAAAATTAAGACACTTTTGAATAAACTTAACCAAGGAGGAAAAAGATTTGTACTCAGAAAACTGCAGGACATTGAAAAAAGAGATAGAGGAAGATATAAACAAGTGGAAGACTATACCGTGTTCATGGATTGATAGAATTAACATTATTAAAATGTCCATACTACCAAAGCAATCTATAGATTCAATGTAATCCCTATTAAAACACCAATAGCATATTTCACAGACCTAGAACAAATACTCCAAAAATTTATATGGAACCCCAAACGACCCCAAATAGCTGCAGCAATTTTGAGAAAGAAGAGCAACGATAGAGGGATCACAAAACCAGATATCAAGTTATACTACAAATCCACTGTAATCAAAGCAGCCTGGTACTGGCACAAGAACAGGCATACAGAAACCTCACAAATCCACCCAAGTTTTACGCTCAGTTAATATTTGACAAAGGAGGCAAGAGCATACAATGGAGTTAAGGAAGTCTCTTCAATAAATAGTGTTGGGAAAAATGGACAGATACATGCAAAAAAAGAAACTAGACCAACTTACACCACATACAAGACTAAATTCAAAATGAGTAAAAGACTTAAATGTAAGTTGTGAAGCCATAAAATTCCTAGAAGAAATCATAGGCCGGAAAATCCCAGACATTTCTGGTAGTCATTTGTTTGTGGATACACCTTCCAGGGCAAGGGAAATAAGAAGAAAATAAACAAATGGGACAACATCAAAATAAAACGTTTCTGCACAGCGAAAGAAACCATCAACAAGGTAAAAAGGGAGCCCACTGTATAGTAAGAGAGTACACTTGGCAATGACATATCTTATAAAGGGTTAATATCAAAAATATATAAGGAACTCATACAACTTAATAAAAGGAAGACAACTTATAAAACTCAACACCAAAAAAGTAAATAATCCAATTAAAAAATGCTCAAAGGACTTCAATAGATACTTCTCCAAAGGGGAAATACAGTGGCCAATCGACATATGAAAAAATGCTCAAAGCCACTGATCATCAGAGAAATGCAATTTAAAATAACAATGAGGTCTCACCTAACACATGTCAGGTTGGTTACCATCAACAAATCAAAAAATGGCAAGTGCTGGTGAGGATGTGGAGAAAAGAAAGCCCTCGTACACTGCTGGTGGGAATGCAAACTGGTGTAGCCATTATGGAAAACAGTATGGAGTTTCTTCAAAAAAATTAAATATAGAACTGCCATTTGACCTAGTAATCCCACTTCTAGGAATGTATTCTAAGAAGCCTGAAACATCAATCAGAAATAATGTATGCACCCCTCTGTGCATAGCAGCACAGTTGACAA
>NW_006284843.1:737079-764974 GCF_000327345.1 Myotis davidii | reverse complement strand
GCAGCCTGGCTCCCGAAGCCCCATTTTATCAAGAGAACAAAGTCGGCGTTAGTTACAGCCCTCACTGAAGCCAGTACACTGCATCTGTGCGTACAACTGCCTCGTTCATCTGCCTGCTTCGGCCTACTGAATTACTGACATCTTGAGGACATAGCTCTGTCTTATCCTGCTTCACCTTCAGTGCCTGGCCTGGTGCCAGGGAACTGAGAGGGTTTGCTGAGTGAGTGAATAAGTGAATGAATGAGCGAGTAAGTGAATGAGCGAGTAAGTGAATGAGCAAGCAGCTATGGGGTGGGAACCTCTGCCATGTTGACATGGCGACATGGCAGAAGTTCTGCCCTGCTCCGGCTGCCTGACGCCCACCCCGGGAAGTTCCCGCCCTGCTCCCAGTGGCCCGGCGCCCCTCTCCCAGCTGCTTAATTCCTGCTCCCAGTGGCCCAGCACCTCTCTCCCGGCTGCTTAGATCCTGCCCTGCTACCGGCAATCCAGGCCCCCAGCTACTCCTTCAGCAGAGGCCAGGGCAGGCGGGAAGCTTGGCTTCCTTCATCGTGGGGACAACCAAGCCTCCTGCTTGCTTTAGCTCTGTGACTACCAGCCGCCATCTTGATTGGGTTAATTTGCATATAGTCACTCTGATTGGCTGGTGGGCATGGCGTGGGCGTAGTGAAGGTACCGTCATTTTGCATGTTTGTCTTTTATTAGATTACTACGCGGCTGTAAAAAAAAAGGAGGATCTCTTACCTTTTGAGGCAGCATGGAGTGGCCTAGAGAATATTATGCTAAGGGAAAGAAGCCATTCAGGGAAAGACAAATATCACATGAACTCACTCATATGTGGTATCTATTAGATCCAGAGATACAGAAGTATGGAATAGATTGAGGAATCTCAGAGGGAAGGTGTGGGAGGGTGGGTGGGTGAAAGAGATCAACCAAAGAACTTGTATGTATATTTACATAACCCATGACACAGACAATAGGGTGGTGAAGACCTGGGGCCAGTGGTGGGGGAGGGCTAGAAGGTCAATGGGGGGAACATGAGGGTATATGTAATACTTTCAACAATGAAGATTTAAAAAATAAAAACAAAACAATAAAATAAAATAAAATAAAATTAAGTGTACATAAGTATTGTACTCTACTTGGTAAATTTGCTTTTCTTTTTTTTTTAAACATATTTTATTGATTTTTTACAGAGAGGAAGGGAGAGAGATAGAGAGCTAGAAACATCGATGAGAGAGACATCGATCAGCTGCCTCCTGCACATCTCCTATTGGGGATGTGCCTGCAACCCAGGTACATGCCCTTGACCGGAATCGAACCTGGGACCCTTCAGTCCGCAAGCCGACACTCTATCCACTGAGCCAAACCGGTTTGGGCGGTAAATTTGCTTTTCTATAGAGTTATAGGTTAGTAATTTTGAAACTGTTTTATGTGACTTTTAGGATTGAACAAATATGTAAATATATTGTGGATGATGAGAGCTAGGATTTCCATAACCAGGAAAAGAAGTTAAAATAAGAAGGCTGTTGGATTAAAATCACTAATTACTGAAGTTTTCTTGGGACCTGATTTTATAAATTATGGTCTGAAAAAAAATCCCTCAGCTTCTACTTCATTACCCTATTATCGCACTAACCTGCCAGGGACCACTGCTCATCTTAGCATATGCACCTGACTATTGAAAAATCTCAATTTAGTGGGAGTCAGTTCAATCTCTATTAATGGAAATCTTTGGGCATTTCTAAATATTGATATCTGAGTCCAATTATTCTCTTCATCCAGAGAAAGAAAAAACAATCTTTATTTTCCTAAATCCAATACAATTTATATCCTTTACTGCCAGCATTATAATGTCAGAGGCTGGTAGAGTTGTTGATTTAAGTTAGAAATGAATATATCATTAAAAGTGAACAAACTATGGTTCAAGTCATTAAAATAGAAACAAAAGTGATTTTCTCATAACATTGGAACTGATTCCTATTACCTATATCGATTCATAAAATCCTCTGTACAATGAAGTGAACTGCAGTACACATACTCAGTAGCATAAAACGTTATTAAGCAAAACCTTGATAGACTAATTAATGAATGCATCACATGCCTCATATCATTTTAGATGTGAACAGGACATAATATTTAAAAATGATCATTAAGCTTCAAGTTGCATGTTATATTGTACAAGGGCCAAAGGATGAACCAAAAAATTCTACCTTCAAGATCCTTTCAATTATTAATCTTCCCTGCATGTTTTTATTCCTTTCTTTCTTTTCATTTTCTATTTTTAAACAAAAATGATGGCAGTGCTCTGAATTAAAACACCAGTGTGAGAATCAGATGATACAAAAATAATTTGATGAAATTCTGATAGAATTTCATGTCCGAGTGGTGTAAAACAACACTATATAGGACCCTCTGCCTTTTACTTAATTTTTTAATTTGCATTTAAGTAACTTAATGTCTCATTTTGATGAACTTTAAGCATGTCTTCCTGCCAGAACCAATAGAAAATAACTATCCTTTTCTATGACATAATTTTACTATTGGCAACCAGAAATAGCTTCACAAAGCAATGATACTGGTGTTCAAATATATCCAGAAGGAACAGTTTAATATTAATTATGTTAAAACCAACATCAGTTTTTGGCAGATGTTCTCAAATATCCAAACCAATGATACTAAATAAACCAATTTGTGAAGCCAATTCATTCAATTATCTGAGAGTAACCCTTTCAGTTACCTCTTCTTGATGGGGCCTCCTTGAGGTAGTTCTTAGCAATGGTTTTATGATCAAGAAAGTTGATAAAAGAAACCTGGTATTAATATGTTTTCAGGGTAAAATAATTTTTTCCATGTGCTAAGCACTGAATCCCAGATTATTTCTGGTGGAGGTGGGAAAAGGGGAGGTGACTAAATTTTGTGCTGGTTTAAACGCTTAGATGCAAAGATGTTTTGGGAAGATAATTTGTCCTTGCAGGCACTTAACTGCCTTATTTCTGCCTCTATTCTGTGTATTATTGTTGGCACACAAAAATTTATTCCCTAAATGAAGTTATACCAGTATTTAAGTCAGGTTATAAAAAAATTCCATGTCAGAGTTGTACCTTAGCTTCATAGAAATTCCTTCTGAGATAATAAATCAAGTACCTTAATTTAGAGATCCAAAGATTATACATTTTCCTTTAGTTAGAAATAGGATATATGCATTTTAAGCTTTCACCATCAACATTAAGCTTGAACCATTAAAAAATAAGAATGAGCCCTAACCGGTTTGGCTCAGTGGCTACAACATCGGCCTGTGGACTGAAAGGTCCCAGGTTTGATTATGGTCAAGCGCATGTACCTTGGTTGCGGGCACATCCCCAGTAGGGAGTGTGCAGGAGGCAGCTGATCAATGTTTCTCTCTCATTGATGTTTCTAGCTCCCTCTCCCTCCTCTCTGTAAAAAATAAATAAAATATATTTATTAAAAAGAATGAATTACCCACTTTAAAACATGTAAAGTATAAAAATATTAATAAAAATTAAGATCTGAGTGCTTGCTGCTTTATTTTGCAGAAGTTATGAAGAGTAGGGGTCAAACAAAACCTATTTTTAACAGAATTTAAATAGAAATTATGTTTGGTTATAATTAATTACTTTAATTGTTTAAATTTCTTTCATTATTTAATAATTTGTGTTTAAATAATTCTCTTTGTTTATTGTTGCTATTTGAACTGGAATTTTATAACATGATTTGAAGACCATCATACGAAATAACAAATCATTTCAAATTTCTTTCTGTTGTCCATGCAACAACTCAGTATTATATCATTCTTCCTGATTCAGAAGATAACTCTTTCTCAGTCAAGTCAGTCATGAAATAAAGTATATTGTAAATAACTTTTAATATCAGGTGTGACATAATTTTTAAAAGAGAAAATGTTATAAACATTTTTAATTTCAAAATTTAAATGTTCTTTAGACTATTGGGTTTTAAAGTGATTTAAACATTAATTTGTAAAACCTAAGATAGGAATTAGAGTATATGTGAAACAAATGATATCAAACTTCTTTATAACCATGAATAATTTATAATAATATATTTTAATATTTTATCAAAAGATATCTAATGAATTTGTTTCTTGAAATAGTAATATTTCATTGAAATGTTAAAGCTATTTTTCCTAAGATTAACAAATGGGTAAACTGTAATGTTTCTAAGGTTTCACAAGATGGTTAATTGAATCTTTTGTACTATAATTTGAAAAATGTTTTGGTCAAAATATAAATTAATTTCTTAGTTTTAAAGTGGGCAATTCATTCTTATTTTTTTTAAAAAAACCACACACATTAGATATCATCATAGTGTGTAGTCTACAAATTGCTTTTGGACTATTTTATTATTCTCATGTAAAGGATGAGGGAACTTTTAGAGTATGGTCAAGAGTTGGTTAAGTTAGAACAGAATTTTTAGTGATGTTGTATCACTATGAGTGATGCTACCCGGAGCCTGATCAGGAAACTATATACTACTTGACAAACAAGTGCGTATTTTATATGAGCGTATAGATTTTAGAAATGTGAGAAAGTATGCCTGGCATCTATCAAATTTTTCCTAGAACACTTCTCTTGAAATGAAGAAGCCATCCAAGCACATTTATAGAACACTATTTTTTATGCAATTAATGACCAAGAATGTTACAGCCTGAAAAATTATTTGCCATTTTTTCAAAACTTCTGACCACTTTTTATAAGAAAACATCATAGGGAAATTTAACCATCATAGACTCTTAGGTTAACTATTAACATGATAGAAAATATTGGTACTAGAGCAAGAGTCATTACATTAGCAACATTAATAGTATGAATTAACTTAATGAAAGACCAGAAGGTATGTTTTTCATTTCATTATTTATTTCTCATCTTTTTTGAGATATAATTGACATATAACATTGGGTAAGTTTAAGTTGTACAGCATGATGACGTGATACCCATATGTATTGAAAATGATTGCCACATTAGGGTTAGTTAACACTTTGATCACCTGACATAATTACCTTTGTGACACGAACATTTAACATTTATTCTTTTAGTAACTTTCAAATATATAATACAGCATTGTTAAATATAGTAACCATGATGTAGATTGGCTCCACAGAATTTGTTCATCTTATAACTGAAAGTTTGTACCCTTTGACCAACATCTCCCTATTTCTCCTACCCCTTAGCTCCTGGCAGCCATCTACTCTGTTTCTTTGACTTTGGATTAGATCCTATATATAAGTAAGATTTTACATATTTTTGTTTCTGACTTAATCTCACTCAGTATATTGCTCATAAGGAAGTCCATCCATATTGTCATAAATGGAGGATTTCCCTTTTTTATGGCTGGATAATATTCCAGTGTGTGTGTGTGTGTGTGTGTGTGTGTGTGTGTGTGTGTGTGTTTCACATCTTCTTAATCCATTGATGGGCACATATAGATTGTTTTTATAGATTGGGTATTGTGAATAACTCAATAATGCTGCAATGACTATGAAAGTGCAGATATCTCTTCAAGATCCTGATATCATTTCCTTTGAATATGTACCCAGAAGTGGATCATATACTAGTTCTATTTTTAATTTTTTCCATAGTGGCAGTATCAATTTACAGTATAACCAACTGTGCACAAGGGTTTCCTTTTCTCTACATCCTTGCCAACACTTCTAATCAATGTAAGGCTTTATCTTATTGTGATTTTGATTTGCATTTCCCTGATGACTAGTAATGTGGAGAATCTCTTAATGTATCTATTTGCCATTTATCGGTCTTTTTTGAAAATATCTATTGAGGTCCACTGACCATTTTTATTGTATAGTTTGTTTGTTTGCTATTTTATTGTATTGTTTGTTTGCTATTGTGTATTTTGGATATTAACCCCTTATCAGATATGTGGCTTGAAAATATTTTCTCCCTTTCCATAGTTAGCCTTTTCATTTTGTTGGTTGTTTCTTTTGGTGTGTAGAAGCTTTTCACTTTGATGTAGTTCCATTGAGTATTGTTGGCTCCCTTATTAAATATTAGTTGGCTGCAAAGATTTATTTCTAGGCTCTTTATTCTATTTCAATGGTTTATGTGTATATTTTTATGCCAGTACCATTCTATTTTTATTACTATACTAGAGGCCCAGTGCATGAATTCATGCATGGGTGAGGTCTGGCTAACCTGCCCTGATGGAGGCCAATCAGGCCAGGCAGATCAGGGGGAGGCGCCACGGTGGTTGGCCAGACAGCCCTGCCCCCGTGGCCAACCACCTGCAGTCTCTCCCCCCAGCCGGCCCCACCCACTGGTCGAAATCCCGGTCAAACATCCGGTTGAGGGGACAATTTGCATATTAGCCTTTTATTATATAGAATGTTGAAATCAAGAAGTGTGATGCCTCAGCTTTGTTCTTCTTTCTCAAGATTGCTTTGACTTCAGGATCTTTTGTTCCATGTGAATTATCAGATTTTTATTCTATCTTTGTGAGAAATTGCCATTAGTATTTTGATAGGGATTTCACTGAATATATAGAGAGCTTTGGGTAACATGGAAAATTTAGTATTCTAATCCATCATCATGGAATATCTTTTTAAAAAAATATATTTTATTTTTTACAGAGAGGAAGGGAGAGGGATAGAGAGTTAGAAACACCGATGAGAGAGAAATATTGATCAGCTGCCTCCTGCTCACCCTCCACTGGAGATGTGCCTGCAACCAAGGTACATGCCCTTGACCAGAATCGAACCTGGGACCCTTCAGTCCGCAGGCCGATGCTCTATCCACTGAGCCAAACCGGGTAGGGCATCATGGAATATCTTTTCATTTTCTTACATCAAAATCTTATAGTTTTCAAGATAGAGATCATTCACCTTCTTGGTTAAATTTATCCCTAAGGACTTAACTTTTTTGATGCTATTGTAAATGGGGTTGTTTTTATATCTTTTTCAGGAAAATCTTTATTTATAATTGTCAAGTATATGGTACGCATTGCTTTTCAAAGTGGGTCTCTGAACCAGTTACAGCATCACCCAGGATGAAACTGCAAATCTGCATTTTACAAGAATTAGATAAGTCTTATACATATTAACATTTGAGAAAAATTCCTATAAGACAGGCCAATATAAATACATTCATTTTAAAATTAGTAGAGCTTTGGGACATAATCTACATTTTAGGCTTTGTAGCTTCTCTCTTTTCATCAGACTCATTTTCCTTCTCTGATCCCCCGAAAAGAAAAGGACACTCGTTAATTTAATTTAATTCATTTTCTTTTAAAGCTATAGATCAGTGTGGGGAAGAGGGCCGATCTTTCTGGAAAAGAAAGGGTTTTGTCTTCCAAGATACCCTGTTCATGAAAGCTAGAACATTATTGCTTCAGACTGTGGACATGGCATTGCCTGTCTTCCAGGAAGAACAGATTCAATTTTCTTTTTTGGAAAGGGGCTTTGGATCTTCACAATAATTAATACCTTTGATGTCAAGAACATACAGAACACTGAGTCTCAGTTTCACTTTGTATAACTTATTTCCAAAGAGATTTTTCTTTATTGCTGACTATATGGAGAGTCTTGACATTACGACTGTGGTACTAACAGTTTTCCCTTTTGAAACAATGGATTACATTCTCTCTCTCTAGCTTTCTCTCTTTTACTTTTTCCTCATGTGTGGGCTCCACAAAAATGGGATAATACTTTAATCAGTGAATTGAATTGCTTGTTTTAAGCTTAGAAAAAAAATTATAGGCTCCAAACTATTATTTAAAATAGGGCTTCTATTTCCCTCTGAATTTCAAGTTTCATGATACACAGATAATTGATAATAACCCATTTATGAATTGTTAATTTCAATAAGCAGTACTATTCTCACCCATGTCACTATGGTACAATTTTTGGATATATATTCATTAAATTGAATATGGTTATAGGAAATGATTTTAAAAATTACTGCCAAATGTAACAAAGCTGTACAAAGAAAAAAGTTTGCTTCCTTAGTAATTTTTTCAAAATATTTGGTTAGTATTCCAGAACAAACACCAATTTTCAAAATTTAGTATCTTGGCTTCTTTAAAATCACATCATATTAAATTTGATTTGATCCATTTGGTCATTTCAGACTTTACCTCCAAAAGCTACAATTCTGACATAATTTCAGAGGTTTTTGGCCAAGTGCAATAGAAAAAGAAAATATAAAAGAAAACTGAAAGGTAAAAAAAGCTACATAATTTTAGAGGCTAATATTTTTAAGTGAACAAAAAGGACAGGTATACATTGGCTTAACATTCAGTTCAATTTATTTCATATATATTTTAATGATTGATTTTCAACAAATTTCTTTTATTAGGCTTATAGAAACTTTGCTATAACACACTAAATCCTAACCCCTTATGATTGATATGCTTTAAAAAATATTTTGTCAGTTATTAAGTAGTAGAGATTGCTATGTTGCTGCCTGTAATGTGCTGTGCTTTTGGTACATTAAATAAATCAGGACAAATATATGTATAACAGAAATCCAGGTCCTACAAACTGGGACAAAATGATGGGAGGAAGTTTCCATTTTCATTCTAAGGCTCACATCAGAGTTATGTGCTCAATATTCCAATAAATTCTTCAATTGCAAGTTTGGAAATATTACAGTTCTGAAAAGAACATTAGGTTTTCTTTCTGAATATAAAAACAATACAAGTTTATTTTAGTCAATTAGGAGAATTTACAAAGGTAGTAAAGTTAGAGTATATAAAAATCACTTGTTATCCCTATCTGGGTGATAAATACCAACAGTTGGTGTGTATTTTACCAACTCTTTTCCCCTTAGGAATGATATTCTATATACTCTTTTTTTTTCATATTAAGCTTTTAATGAAAGTTGTATATAATATTACTTTATTCCTGCATCTTCTCAATTGTTTCTTCCTTGTATTGGCTCTTTTCCTTTACCTACTTGGTGAGATTTGGCTTTACCTTCAAGGATCTTTTTGTGGTCTCTGTCCAGCTTTAGTCCAGTGATAACCACCTTGCTGGGGTGAATGCCCACGTGTACAATTGTGCCGTTAGCTTTCTCCCATTGCACTTCTTCAATGTAGTTGACATCTTTCTTCCTGTAAACCTGGACTACTATGCCAATTTGCTGCCCTTCAGAAGAACCTGAACTTCATCATCCGTTTAGATGGGCATGGGTCTAACATTGTACTTCCGTCTCAGCTCTTTGAAAAGAGACCTGAACTTCATCATCCGTTTAGATGGGCATGGATCTAACATTGTACTTCCGTCTCAGCTCTTGAAAAGAGAAGACAAAATCTTCCTGCGAATGTGGGAAGGTGCATTGAAATGCCTTTTACGGTTCTTGCTCTGATAAGAAGTCACAAATGGATTGAGCTTCATTTTGAGCGCTGGTGCTTTTATGATGGCGGCAAGAGGGAAAAACTCTGTATACTCTTTTGTATTTTGCTATTGATTGATTGGTAATAAAAAATATTTCAGTTTTCTTTAAAATATGCTCTTTTTAAAAAGTTGAAATATATCCAGCATAAAGTTAAAAATAGAGTATGTAATGTAAGATATGTCAAAGACTTTAAAATATTTCTACTCCCTAGAGGTAAGCAAAATTAATAGTTTGACACACATTGATAAGTTTTCTTTTGTGAATTTATATTGTGTGATGGTGACATATAAAACAGACGTTTAATATTCCATAGTACAATTGAAGCATAATTTCTTAACTTTAAATGATAGCCAATGTTAGTTTATTTCCAAATATTCCGTACTAGAAGCATGATGCAGAGAATAAACATGCACATATATTTCATACACTTAAAGAACACTTTAAGGATTTCTGTAGGAAATTCTGGAGATGAAATTTATTGTTTATTAGGTAAGAATATTTTATACATTGATAAATACTTTTGTATTTTGACAAATTTTCTCTAAAATGTTCCTGGAGATTTAATTTACACACTGTGTTTAATCCCTTGCTAGTGCTGAATATCAATCCTTTTTGTTTTTGCCAACATCATAGACAAATCAAAATTTCATTTTTGTTTTAATTTTAGGGTTATTTTCGTTTCTCACAAAAGAAGCTTTAGTCCCTAGTTATTTTTAGGGTGGTGGGATTTTAGAAAATACATCACAAAAGATATGGGAATGCTAAGGCTGGCTTTATGTGGAGACGGACCAGTAACTATACATGGAGGGATATCTATAGAGGGCTTTCTCCCCAGCAATTCCTTTAGAGTTCCCATTCCCTCACCTGTTGAATAAAATCTTAAAATAAGTGCTTTTCTTCAGACCTTCATGCTTCTTGAGATTACTGAAAAGTCAATTGAATACATTAATAAGAATAATGCTCTATTTGTTCATGTTGGTGAAGTGGCATCAGCAAGATGGCAGAATAGGAAGTCCCAGCCCTTGTTACCCCATAGGAATGATGGCTTTGCGAATGTCACCTGGGAAGACCAAAATACCTTCATGAGGATTCTAGATCTAGTTATGAAGTTGCAGTACCACAAGTGAGCACAAGAGTTGGAATAGCTGCATTGAAAGAGATAAGAAAATGTTTTACCTACATCTGCTCCTCTCCTAAGCCTGCACCATTCAGTACTGAAAGAGAACATTCTGGCTACAACTGCTCCCTCAGGGTGAAATGAAGAGAGGAGCATGCCTGGAGCATACCAGCTTCTCAGAAGGCTGCCGGAGGGAATGGTTTCTGTCTGGACTCATGTGGAGTGCTGAGAGACAAAAGGAGTTTGGATACCTGGGGACCACTGAGAACAAAGAAAAGGAGCTGGTGGCTCCTCTGACAAATGAATGGACAAAGATAAATAGATGATCTTTCAATAGATGAATGGATGAAGAAAATGTGGTGTACATGAACCGTGGAATATTATTTAACCATAAAAAAGAGATTCTGCCATATTGTACAGCATGGCATTATGCTACGTGAAATACGCCAGTCACAGAACACTGCATGCTTTCACTTACATAGCTATCAAAGAATCAAACGATAGAAACAGAAATTAGAATGGTGGTTACCAGAGGCTCAGGGGAGGGAGAAATGAAAGAACTGCTGTTCAATGGACTTAGGTTTTCAGTCGTGTACTAGTAAGATGGGAACATTTTAGAAACCTGCTGTACAAATTGTGCTTATATTTAACAATGTGTACTGTATACAAACAGGTGTTAAGAGCGTAGACCTTGTGTCATGTGTTTTTTACCACAATAAAAAAGATCATTTATGTTTACAGTTTTGGTGACTAGCTTTCAGCTAACTTCTGGGAAATAAGAACCCATTCATGGAGTAGATGAGGGAATTGAGAGCCTTAGGGACTTGGGAAGCTTGATGTGCACAGATCAAAAGATAAAACTGGAACATCCAATAGGAGGCTCCAGAGATCACAGCCACTTAGGCCACATGCTGCCTGGCAGGAGTTCTCTCTTAATTTCCTCAAAATGAAATGAAGTTCACGGGCTTGCCACTTTAGTGCATCAATGTAGACACCCTGGGCAATTCAGGGTTACACATCAACTTATTCCCATCACTTTGCATGTCTTATTGATCCTAGTAAATATCCAACCACCAAATTTCCTCTTCATTTTATTACATATATATAGGCCATCTGTGTATGCCTATTTCTGCTCTGCTAATGGCTTTGTAGACATTTGCAGTAAGCTATTAATTTGGTTAAAATGAGATTTTATCAGCAACTTAAATAATTGTTTTATATAACCCCAGTTGCCTTTGACAGTAAATATATCTTTCTTCTTTCAGATAAAGCATTGCTGATACAACTTTTGGTCTTTTGTTCCAAATATTTCTGTTGGTTCAGGCTGGTATATAGATCTGATTTTCTCCTTCAAAACATCATTAAATATTTTTATCTTATTTTATATAGTCCTGTAAATTTTTGTTTACAAAGTTAATGTTTCCTGAAAGTTTTATGATATTAGTTTAAAGTGCCATTGAACATAAGTTTAAAAGGAAAATAACCAAGTACTTTAAAAATAAGATTTTTCAACTTATTCTGTCATGTTGTCAGTGAGCAAGTGAAGCAGATGAAAACTATATTTACTCAGACTTTTAAAGAATTGTATGTTTTAGTAAGAAACCTTAACACCTGAGTCATTCTGTAAAGTCACCAGCTATCAATTCATTTTGAAGTGGTGAGAAATCTACTTGGCAAAAGTTATCTAACATCACATTGTAGAGTTTCTCATCATTATTTCTACAAAAAGAACTACAAAAATAACACAAATGTAAAGAATATACAAATAAAATATACTAAAATAATTTTTAACTTATCATTTTGTAGTAATTTTACAAATTAAAAATAGTGTTAAATTGTTATATATTATTTTGCTACTTATATTAAGCCACAAAAATGACAACAGTATAACTTAAAGCCATAATATTCCCTTATAGTCTTGCAAAAAAAAGATGCATTTTCTTTATTTAAATTTTTATACATTCTTATGTCCTTTACACATGGACAGTGTATTGTTCCAATTTTTTTCCTCTGGGATTGGTTACATGCAGTTATTTTAGTGTGGTAGTATTTTAGCGGTATTTAGGTTTTGCTTTTTTTAGTTCTGCTCTTAAAAACAGGCTTAAATTTTTAAAAATTGAAGAGGGTTGAGAGAGAATAAAGACAGTTGGGCCATGCCCATCTTTATTTGCAATTAAAACTCATGTGTAAGAACATTTTGCAGAATAATTAGAACACACACACGTATAGAATTTAAGACTGGGAGTGACTTTAAGTGGTCATTCAATCCAGCATGAGAATACATATTTATAAACATAAAACACATATGTTCTTTTTGTAGGCTCTAGCCCGGGTATTTCAGCTTTGGAATGCACACTCACTAGGATTAGAGTTGAGCTGGACCACCCAGAAGAGCAAGGCCACCCAAGGGAAAATTGGAGACCTGGGCAAGCAGAGCTGCCAGGCTTGCCTCGTGAGAACAGCTGGCCATCCCAGCACCTGCTGCTCAGTCCAGACAGCTGGGGTTAGGGCTCCTGGGCCCAGCTGCTTTTAGGATGGGCACACACAAAGACCACTGCCGCTTGGGCATCTGTCAACTCTTGCTATATTTGGTGCAGAGAGTTTGGCAGGGAGTTGTGTGGTCTACCAACTAAAATTTAGGCTGATTAGTCACAAACCAGAATTGTGAAATCACAGGGCTGGAAGGAATCTCCAGTGAAGGAGGTCTCAAACTTTGGTGTGAATTAGAATAACATTGGGAGCTTCCTGACCAGATACCTTGGCGTCTGATTCAGTGGGTCTGTGAAGCTATTTGCAATTTTAATTTTTTAGTAAGCCCCTGAGGTCAATATAGATAATATATTGATTTATTTTAGATGAACCGAGAGTTTCATTCTAAGAGTTCAAATAAATATCAGTTTATAACTAATCTACCACTTGATATATTTATTAGAAATAAATATTAGCAGGTCTTATTATTAACCCAAAAGTTAGTGTGTGAATCTACCTGAAAATGGGAATTCACTAATTTCTAAATAGATAAATATATGGGGATCATAAAAAATATATGTTTTTATATTTCTTACTGGTTAAATAAAAGTTATGAGCCTTAGCATAAAATAAAAAAATATTTACATATAGAGAATCCTATGTTTCTCCTTTGAAATGTAAACCAATGGCCTGATGAAATGGTAGGGTTAAAGGTATTAACTTGATGTCCACCTCTTTATATTCCTTTTTCTCTCAGCATTAAATAAAGCTTTAAGGATTTGAAATGGAAACATATTCTTATAATTATAATATGGCAAGTAAGAATATTCTATTTAGAATATGAATATCTCTGCATGACCCGAAGGGCAGCATGCACTTCTTGCACTAGTTTCTCTAGCTAAGGAGGGAGAACAGCTATGCTGTCCATTGTCATACACCCAAGCATGGGTAGATCCACATGGGAGACTGTATACTCGTCGCTCTGTCTGAGGATTTACCCAGGCCTGTAGCGTGACTGTGAACCTCCTAAAACTATATTCATGTGAATTTTAGTTTTTGAAGAAGAGGTTCATAGCTTTCATTAGATTTTTTAAAAGTGAAGAGATAAGACCTACTTTATCTAATGAGATGGCTACTGAGCTTTGTAATCACCCAGTACTATATTTTTTTTCAAGTAGACATAAAAAGCTTCATATGGCTTTCATCTCAGTAAATATAAGCAAATCCAGAAAAGAGCAGATGAAAACCTTCAAGCTTTAACAGATTTTTTTCCTGTCAGGCAAAAATATACTTCAATTTAAATATACTTTCATCAATTCAAATATACTTTTTAGGCTATTAAATATTTTAAATGCAGTGTGATGACTTTGAATTTAAAAGCCTGTGCAGCTCATTAGTAAGTTCCTACTCATAAATTTCACCATAATGATATCTTATGAATTTGCCTCTTTTACTACTTTGATGTAGTTGAAACCTATCTACTCTTTCAGCTAATAAGATGTGCTCTCCCCCCCCCCCACGAGCATGCTGTGCATGCAAACACAGCCATGATCATGCATATACATTTTGAAGATTCTATTTCCTCTTATCCTCCTTTTCTTGTTGGTATGATGTAATTTTTCTGGTTTTTGCTTTCGGAGAATGGCAGAATAGAAGCCCTGGAATCAGCAAGGTCTGAGCTGGATTTTTAAATGTTCCTGCCGTGTGGAGATGTGAAATAATTGACCTTCATGTTTCTGCAGCCCGTTAGTGAGAGCTGTGCTGTATGGTGATAGAGAAGTGGTATTGAAGAGAGAGAGGCGGCAGGGAGAATTTCTTCAGTATTGAAGCTGGTTTCTAAATGTTTAAACCTTTGCTGAATATTCCAGGATGTACATATGAAGGTTCATTAGTGAAAATTTTGAAATTGTTGACATATTATTTTTGATCCTGAAATCAGAACCTACATGTTTGCATGTTGTTTTCAAGACATTTTCCAGTTTACCAAAACTTATTTAAAATATAGTTCATTTTTTTTTTATTGAACTCATATTCTTGAATCTTTGACAAATTTGGAGGGCAAAATATTTCATTTTTGTCAAATTCCTCAATACGAGGTCTGAGCAGCAAAGTTGGTAGCAGGGCTATGGCTTCTAACCAACTTCTCCTCCCAATTCCACCACATATATGCAGGGTGGGGCAAAAGTAGGTTTACAGTTGTGAGTACACAAACACAGAGCTTATTCTTATATTATTTTTATTAGTTATTGTATTATTTTCCATACAATAATATATATGTGGTCTTTGTCCCCATTCCTAGCACAGAACTCCTAAAACCTTAGAATTATCCAGGCGAGAGAAGATAGTTCTTTGTTATTCATAACAAGCCAGCCACATGATTAAAGGGTTGAAATTTTTAGCCCCAGCCTCTGACCATCCTTTGGAACAGAGAGAGGGAGTGGAGATTGAATTATTACACATGGTCAATAATTAACCAACCACGTATATGTAATAAAAGCTCATATGAAACCCTGAAACAGCAAGGCTCCAGGAGCTTTCAGGATGGTGAACGCATGGACGTGTTGGGAGAGGGTATGCTGGGAGCGGGCGTGAAAGGCTGTGCACTTGCCTGCTCCACCCCTACAACTCTGCCCTAAGCATCTCTTCCATTTGGTATTTCCTGAGTTGTATTCTTTTTCTTTTCAATATATTTTTACTGATTACAGAGAGGAAGGGAAAGGGAGAGAGAGATAGAAACATAAGTGATGAGAGAGAATCATTGACCTGCTGCTTTCTGCACTCCCCACACTGAGAATGGATCCTGAAACTGACTGGGAATTAAACCATGACCTCCTGTTTTATAGGTCGATGTTCAACCACTGAATCACACTGGCCGGGCCTGAGTTGTATTCTTTATAATGGAACTCTAATCATAAATAGAGCATTTTATTGAGTTCTGTTAGTTGACTTAGTGAATTACCAGATCTGAAGGACAGTCATGGAGATCCCCAAACTTATAGCCAGTCAGTTAGAAGATGGTCCCTAGCATCTGAGGTAAATGCAGTCTTGTGGGATTAAGTCTTTTAATCTGGGGAGTCTATGTTAACTGTGGGTAATACTGCTAGAATTGAATTGAATTGTAGGACACCCAGGTGTTGGTGGAGAATTGGAGTTGACATGCACACACTAGAACATGTGACATGCTGTTTGGGAACAAGTAACACCAATCCTCCCCACCAAGTTGACTCTGACATTATTGGCTTTCAATTAACCTGAATTTCTTGAGACCTGACTATGGGCATATCTTTCTTCTAGGGTGGGGGAGCTTAAGGGGAGCAGGAAGGTGAATTAGAAATAGTTTCTTCAGTGTAGAATCTGAATTTACTAGCAAAAGAAATTCATGTTTATAGGCTATACCATAAAATGTAAATATTATGGCAAAACCAAGTTATCATGGAAGTATATAGAGCTGGACAATTCCTTTATGTTGGATGAAAACAATGTATAATAATTATAAGTTTAAAAAACTCTGTGAAGAATGCTTCTTTGGATTAGACTTTGAAAGATGGATGCCATTAAAGGCATGTAAGGAGATTTAGAAAAGCACTTTTCCACCAATATGTTGAAAATTTTCTCACCTATATAAGACTGAGTCAAATCATTGACAGGAGAAATATATCAAGAACGGCAGTTACTTTATGACAAAACAGATCCATGGAAGATACTGTTTTCCATTCTATCATTTTAGTAGGGTACACGGTACTACTCTGCAAATGTTTGTTAAATAAAAGAGTAATTAATCTTGTTTAAAAAATATTTTTGTGGTGTGGCCAACATTGTACTGGGACTAGGTAAGAAAAAAAGACCGGCCTCATCTAATTATAGTTTGGAGTAGAAAGAAACAATACTCTGATAATTTTACAGATAAAATTATCACTATTATAAGTTTTATAAAAGAGGTTGTAAGAGAGTAAACAATGAGATAAGGTGATAGCAGATATTGGCCTAGAGAGAAGGCTTCTCTGAGGAAATGAACTGACTGGATGAGTTGACACTGGTGTTATGTGCATAGACAATGGAGTAGAGATGGTGGCAAGGAGGATACTGGTCAATATGAAGTGGAGAAGGAAGAAAGTCAACATTCTACGTAGCAAATCATTATGCTAAGACCAGTGGGGATCCATTAGACAGTTTAATAGAAAAGGCCAGGTTATATAAGGTGTGTGCTTTGAAAAAATACTTGATGGATTTATGATAATGGGCTAGTCATCTAATCTTTCTGAGAATCATTTTTCTTGATCTTTATAATGGATATACTCCTTGTATTATTAGAGGCATTTAGGGATAATAGGTGTACATGATGTGTGATATATAATTGGCTCAGAATAAATTGTTTCTTTATTATTGATTAATATTGGGGGGTTATAAGTATTGAATGGAATCACAAAGGTGACGTTCCTGACACTCTAAATTTTAAGTATATATTTACATATCCGTCCTTCCTTCTTTTCTTGTGTAGCATATTGAAAAGAACATAAGACTTTGAGACAAATAAACAAACAAAATGAGTTAAAGTTCTGATTATGACTGTTACCTTAGGAAACTCTCTAAGGTTCAGTTCCTTCCCTGTAAAATTGAAATAATGATATCTGTCACATATGCTTTGGAACCCTTGAGTAAGATAGTATATCTGAAAATTCTCATAACCTGGAAAACTTTACAGAAATATACGGTGTTTTATTATTTTGACCTCCTCTTGATATTGGCAACAATTTCAGCCTAGTTCTGACAGTAAGGCCATCAATTCTTATGAATTTCTTTCCACTTGCATTACTTACAAATTCATCAATGAAGAGATTTCAAACTTTTGGTCAAAGGTTCCCACATCTGGGTAAACCTGTCAAATTGTCACCTCTGCATATCACTTCTGAACATTTCTGGCTGGTAGTGAAAGTAAAACATTTTTTTTTTTTTGATGCCCAAATGCCCATCAGGAGAGTCTGTAAGTTTTATTCTCTCAATTCATGTGCTAAACAGAAACATATATAAATCCTTATTTTTATATCTTTTCTTGAATTTCTGACCTCTTCTCTGAAGTGATTTAATCTCTTCCTCAATTGAGTTATGAAAGAAGATTACTCCTTTCATCTTGGAGCCTAACCCCTCTCTAATTTGATTTTCTGCACTATTTCTCAGATGTAATTTTAATTCTTATTTTTGGTAAAAACTTAATGTGGCTGTATTACATCTCATTTACTTGAGGCATAATTTATGTTTTAGGCTTATTAATCCTTTGGGTATTAATTTATCTTCTTACCCGAGGCTCTTTTTATGAGGTATTCAAGAAAACACATAAACACGTCAAATTTTTGTAATTATCTGTTCAAACAATCCTGCAGCAAAGGAAAAATGATAACATGTTTGTGTTAGAATTCAAATCAAAACCCACTAAAGTAGGTGTCATGCTGGGTAGAGTTTCACAAAGGTGAAAAACAAAGTACAGTACAGTGGAGTTGTGTTTTATTTTGTATTGTCTTTTCTTGAAAACATATAACCTTAACAATATAAAAGTATATGGAAACCTCCTACCATAATTGAGAATACTATTAATATACTATATGTTTATTTGTTTTTTGATAGAAAATTTTCACATGGACATTTATTGTCTTTTGCATTGTTAGTACACAGCAGGCTCCTGTGTACATTAATTAAACACTTTGGGTAGAGAAGAGATTATGTCCTGAAAACATTATTTAGAGAGTCAGATATTGTCTTCAGGAAAGACAGTTAAAAAAGAATGAAGTACATGACTTTCCTAAAAACTCATAAGTGCTATTGAAAGCTATTACCTTTTGCTACCTCTCCATGCTAAATTCTTGTTCATTCCGGAATAGGTAGCTAGTACAGTAGCATCTGTGTTTATAATACTGTAGAGTCAATGGGCATTAAATTCAGAGTGGACATTGACTTATTTCTTTCCCATAACTACATCTTTTTTTTATTATATCGATGGGAGGCAACCAACTAGGAATCTTAGAGTCCCCCTTTCACTGGAACAGAAACAAGTTTTCACTTGTCATACAAGTAAAAATTGAAGTTGGCTCCTCTCTCTCTTTTTAGCTGCCTATTATTCACTGTTACAATCACAAACAATAAAAAACCCTAATATTAAAAAATTTTACTTTGTACCAAGCACCATGTTTTACATTCACCCTAATAATAATTTGTTAAGATCGGTACTATTAGTTTCATTTGTATTAATTGGAACCCTGGGATTATGGAGTTCAAATAAATACAATTCTGAGAATCACACAGCTAGGAAATGGTGGAGCTGGAAATCAAACCCAGGCCTTGGGTGCCAGGAAAATTAAATTGAGGCAAGAATGACATAATGGGTCACAGGAAGCCACCAATAACTAAAATAGCAAATAAGAAAGAGACTTAGGGGCTGACTGTTCTGGAAAATAAAACAAAATAAAACCAAATAATAAAGCTTGGAGTCTCTAGTGTGGTATAGGAATTTCACTTTTATAATGGGTCTACTTATTTTCTATAATAGTAGATGGAGTCAATGAAGAGCAATAAAAGGATTGTAGAGAAACACAGAATCATGTACTTAGAAATAGCATGCCACACAGCAGTACCAGATAATGGGAGGCCATAGAATCTCCCATATCAAAGTTTATAAAGGAAATAAAAAACAACTTTCAGGGTTTGAAATTGTGGAGATTCACATAGAGATAAGGTCCCTTACTATTCTGAGTCCCTCATTGAAAGATAATCACAGGAAGGGTCAAATAAGCCTTGCCAAGAAGGCAGCTGCGTGAACTAAAATTTTTCGTCTTCAATATAAAGCTGTGAATATGGTAATATTTGTCAAGAAGATTTAACTAAATAATGACATATCGAAGTGCAAGAGAAAGACAGCAGTAACTAAAATAGGAGCTTAAAGGCTAACCGCACTGGCCTGAATATGGGTGAGAACTTGAGAACCCTCCAAAATACAATAAATAGCGGCCCCACCATCGTGCTGTGTGAGCTGTTCCATGGATGAAAGCCATGCTTCATGGACTTGGTTCCATGAATGGAAATTGGGCCTTGGATTGGCTCCCCTGCCTCCCATTTAGATAGATGGAATATTGGAACTCTTGATACAAAGTAGAGGTATATTTAAGAAATGTCTTCTTTATGAAATGAATATTAATAAGGCCAGTCAACAATTTTAAAGGAATGCATTCAATTAATGGAACTATTTCTGGGGACATGTGATGCAAGCTTTTGAGAAATTTAAATGATAGTCACTTTATTTTAGCAGTTAACTTAGATTGATCTAAGAACTCTTAGAAATGAATTTATGTTTTCATCAAGGTTTTTAAATGGCCTTTAGGTCTATAGAAGTTAGTTCCAGCAACTAATGAATTTTTACTTGTATTTGGAAATCTCCAAGAGAAAGTGTTCTATTACAAAGGAATAGCTGACTGAGATTACAGAAGGTGTTTGTTCCAGTTGAGGCTTTGTTTCCTAATTTGGACGTTGGTGAATTGTACCAACTCTTGGAACTAATTTCCTCATCTATGAACAAGTGAGAGTGTATTGTTAGATGATCTCTGAGACATGTTATATCTGAAAGATTTATAAAATTGTCAACTACTATTCATTTATTGAGGGTTAATGACTGGCCTGGGTAAATTTTCTGTTTGATGAAAAGTATTATCACCAAGAATATTAAAATCATTTTGAAATTCTTATATAGTAAATTTGCATAGCAGATGCCCATTATCAATTATTCTTGGTGGTGCACAGTGACTTCCAAAGCACAGAGCTGGCAACCATCACAAACAGATAGCAATGCCATATTGATATTTGTCTTTGCAAATTCACATTAATGGAGGCACCTGTTCAGAATATAAGATACCTCTGTATAACCCTGTAGAAAGAAACAACAGAAATAAAATTATTGCTAACATTTAATTGAAATGAGTGCATACACACGCTGTAGTCAATAATTTCAGTCCCAGATGGAAAATAACTTGAGAGAGTACATGGAGCAGGTGATTGTGTTTATTGTACTCATGTAAATAGGCACCAACTAATTTTTCCTGTTCCTTCTACATCACTGGTTATCAAAGGTGGCTGTACATTGTTATTACCTGGGGAACTTAAAAAAACCCTCCTCCCAGGCTTTGCTTCATAGAAATTAAATCTGAATATCTAGCTGTGGGGTGCAGGCATTATTGTTTTTAAATTCCACGCAATCCCAATATGTAGTGTTGTTTGAAAACCACTATTCTTAATCGTTGAATTGTTTTGCATATAGCGTGAAGATTTTACTTTTTTAAATGATATTTATTTCTTTGGCTGTTCACTGTTTAAAAAATTGATAATTCACTGTTTTCTTTGTGTCTACAAGAATTAGAGACCAAAAAAGAGAAAGAACAAATACTTGATCTTCAGAGTAAATTGCGGTTAGAACTGAGTACCCTTGAAAACTGAAAGATGAAAAAATAGCCCAAGAAGAAAAGTTAACCTGAATCAGCAAAAAGAAAATAATATGAGATAGAGAACTAGTAAAGAGATGTGATTGGAAAAAAAACTATCTTAGAATCTTCAAAGGATCTGATTAGAGAAACTATTCAGAAAGTGTTATTGGAAGGATAAATTAAACATTTTGAGAATCAAATAAAAGGCAAGAAATATGATAGAAATATCTGGAAATTATAAAATTAAATTACTAATCATTCAAATGAAGAAGTGGACTTTATAAGATGACTTTAGGGAGAAGCAAAGATGACATCAGAAAATCAGTATTACTTAAAAACCACATCGATCAATTTAGCAATCATATACTCTTTCCTTTCACCCATAATTAGTAATATATAAGTAATATACAATATAACAACATTAAATATAAGCAAAATCCATTTGTTCTATTAACAACTATTTCATTGGTTATGGTATAGTCAATGAGGTCAGAAGGATCTGGCACAGTGAACTGTAACCTGTCCAAGGCAAGACTCATGTTTCCCATGTGTTCTGGATCTTTCATGGGATTTGGTACACCAGAGACTTTGAAAACACTGTCTCTAACGACCTCTTACTGGTTGACCCCAGAAATTATTCTATGCATGCGGTGGTAGTAATGGGTTTCTTGCCTTCAAAATACTATGTTTTCCACTGTTAAAGAACGGGCAGGAAGCTCAAAAGCATGAAGCCATTGCTTCAGTGCACGTGCCCTGCAGGGTTCCCCCCTGGCCTGTGAACTGGGCAGTGCACCCTCAGGGGAGCAAGAAGAGAAGAGGAAGATATTAGTCCCCCTTTCCTATTTCTCCCCCTCAAGTGCTTCCCGTCCTGTGCACATCACAATCATCAGTGGAGGATTATATCATGGAAATGCAAGAGGCCCAACAGATGAAACTTTCACTAGTAGACAACCCAAACTGGGGAAGCCCCAGAGGTATCAGTATCTTAAAAAATAAATTGTGCTCATTTCTGTAATAGGAGGCTCTTAACAACGTGTTTTTAAATAAATTGTCTTCTTTGATTCATATGCCAGCCTCTTGACATATAGGGCATGTTTTATTGTGTCCATTTTATAAATAGGAAAATGGAGCTTACAAAGGTTCACCTTCCAGGTTTCGGATTCCAGTTGTCTATTTCTTTCACTGGGTCATGCTGTACATTCTAGTGCACCCCACTAGAATATTCGGTAGGAATTTAGGTAAACCTATCAGATTCTGTGTCTATTAATCTGTGGGTGTGTCTATGAGCTTAATTGTGGCTAGAGCCTATACAACTTTTATAAATGAGAATAACTAAATTTTTAGAGATAATGAAATTCTGTGAAGCAAGGTTTAGAAAACAAGATTCAAAATAAACTCTGAGGAATAGATCATCCTGTGATAGCACTGCATTCCAAATGTGTGAAAAATACAGGGAAAAACATGAACTGCAATAAATTATGGGTAAAGTGAGTTAGCTTATTAACTTCCTTTCTCGGTTTCCTGGCAACCTGCAGCTAGCCATTCTTAGAAGCTTTCAAAACCTGGGAATGATAGGCATCCTCAAGTTCAAAGACTCCCTTGAACCTTTTGGATCTACAACTGCAGTTAGAAGTCCTGTTGAAACAGGCTTCCCTGGGTAATTTCCAACCCAGTGGGTACACAGCGCTGTTCGAACTAGCTCCATCAAGGTTGTCCATCACTGACATTCTGTTCTCAGATAGATTCCCGAGAACAGGGGCTGCCTGTGAGACTGGCCTGGGGCATGTACACCTGGTATTTCTTATCTGAGCCACCTGACCCTGGTCACTACAACAGTGCTGACGAGTCCTCCCCTCCTGACACAGGTGTCAGGCACTGCTGGGTGTGACCCATATAATTAGAAAACACATCTTCTGTGTAAAGAGGATTCCCCTCTTTTGCTACCTTTCTTAACACTACAAATCTAAAAGGATTGTTTTTATACGAGTAAGTTCCCTAAGGATAGACTGTCACCACTGAGATTCAATCATATATATTAAAGATCGTATGTTCACAATAGCTGGCTAAGTAGACCCATGTCAGGAAGAGAAAACTCTGCTAAAAATGAAAGATGCCATACTCTTTTCTTGATTTGTCTCAGTGAAAAACTGTCAGAGTTAACACTACTCAAATGGGTATTATTCCCTTTGATTTTAGAGAGGGAAGTGGGTGTGTGGAGCATAAATGATCATGACTGCAAGATGAAAGAAAGACTTCTGGAAAAAAAAAATCAACTTTTGAAAGGTGATTACTTGTAGTTTTTCAAGCAATTCTTAGTGGTGCTCATAAAATTGCAAAATCAGTGTGTTTGCAACTTGCTAAGAAAGCTCATCTTCAACCGGCAGGACTCAGGTTTTAGAAGCCAGTTAATCAGGGTACTTCATTAGATATCACATACAGATTAGTCCTTGCAAGAGATGGTTTACCTAAAGACTGGGATTTGAAAGACATTCTATCACAGGAACACTAGCTCTTGCTATAAACAAGAGAGAACAGTCTTTGGTCCCATGGGGACATTCATCCCAATGGATCTCAGGTCAAGAACCCTTCTGAAAACAGATTGCTGATAAAAGGGCTGATTGCTCCACTGTCTGACTCCTTCTTAATTAGATTCTGTACCCAGGTCAAGTTTTTCTTTTATGTCCACACGCAATCCCGTAATCCCAAATGATGATAGTCCTTATTTATGCTCATAAAGGGTCCTTCTCTTCACTTGATAGAAGTAAGCAAATGTTTTAGAGTATAATGGGTAGAGTGGCTTGAACATGGATTTGGGAGATTTACATTCCTTTGCTGTGGAAATGGTAGAGGAATATGAGATATCTTATAGAAATTATAGGATGCCTATCTTCTTCCTAAAAACTAGATGACTTCACCATGACATGCTGACATCTCTTCAAAGGCAGGCACATGCATTTCTCATGTCTCCCTGGTAGAAAAACGTTCCCTATTTTAAAAGTACATTTGGAATGGTTATTGTAATAGTTTGCTTCAGTCAAAATTACTTATTCAAATTTTATTTAAAAATAATGCCAAGTACTTGGAGCTACAAAAATGTGCAATATTATTTTACGATTCCTATATTAAGATGCTTAGATTTAGTTTGCCAAGTAGTATGAAAGATCACTTGTTCGTGTGTTTTTTACAATCCACTCTAACACACGTGGACTGAAGTTTGGAGCCAAAATATTTTTTTTATCCCTTACTGTTAATTCATTTGCAATTCTAGGCCTCCAACTTAGGTGAAACAACTTACTTGCTTCTCAGAATCTTCCAGTTTTGAAAAAGGTCATGGGAAAAATAGAACAAACTCATCTATACATATCAATGCACAATGTAATATTTATTTCAAATGTACTTCTTGAATACCATGCTTCTTACAACAATTTCATGAGAATACATTGAAAGAAAAAACATCCACTTGATTCTTCAGTAAAATGGTAGATTTCTTAGGGCATACATTGAATTTGCTCAATGCATTTCTTAAAATATTTGGAAACAGTTTTTCCCTGGCCAACATACGTAAAATCAATCTCTCTCCTCTCTCTCCCCCCCCTCTCTTACTCTCTCTCTCTCTCTCTCTCTCTCTCTCTCTCTCACACACACACTCACACACACACACACACACACACACCACACACACACACACACACTTTTCTATTCATATGCTTTTGTTCCTTCTAAGGAATTTTATATCTAACAGACTAAATATTTAATTTTTTTCTTTAGTTATTATCTCCCCTCCCATTAGAATGAGGGCAGGGGTTTTTCCTACTTTAAACATTGTTGCACCCCAGTACTTAGAATGTGTCTGGTAAATTATAGATGCTCAATAAACATTTGTTGAACAGAATGCGACTGTTCTCAGAACCTGAATTCAATAGTCATTGGCACAAACTCTCAATTTTGGATTTATATATTTAGAGGGAGTCATGGTAGACCTGATTAAAAATGGGAGAAAAAGATTGACTTCCTTTATTAAGGAATCAATAAAATGTAAGGACCAGTGTTTTTCAGGACAGAAATAGATGGGCAGTTGAGCCTTCTTTTAAAGTAAAAGAATAAGGCATGTTTACTATATATTCAGCTTTAAAATCAGGTGTATATTATAGAAACTTTATTTTTCTAAATTGAGTTTTTTCATGAATATAAACTTCATGGTTAAAAGTTACACACCAAAAGACCTTTCCAGAACTTACATTTGACATCTGACATTTTTTTCCTTTAAGGCATATCTAAATAATATTCAGGGACACTTAAAAAATACACACTATGTAAATATTTCAAAGACTTCAATAACTTTGTTTCAAAATATTTAAGGCAAACATATTTAAATATCAAAGGATGAAATATTTGAGTATGTGCTTATTCAGATTTAATTTATGAGACAAATCTGTGAACCTCTTTGCTTAAAACAAAGGAAGTGTTGTAAATGAAGGGTGATTAAAACACTGAATTATACAGAAGTGTGCTCTGCTCCATTATGAAATAGTCTTGTTATCGGAATCAAAATCATAGCCCAGAAAGCAAATAAAGCTAGAATATGTGCTGAAGTGAGATTTAGAATAAAAAATATTTCTCTGATGCTGCTTGTTTTAGTAAGTAGAATTTAGAAAACTTAGAACATAATAGAATTATTTACAATGAGCTCGCTTGATATTCCAATGGTCTTCATATACATTTGCAATAGTTTTATCATAATTTGGAGTTTCTCAAATGAACATAGAACCTCTCTTTTGAGAGACCTTCTATCCCATAAGGGCAATTTTTCACTTAATGGTAGTAGCAAGTCTGCAGCTGTGCTGTTCCTAAAGATTCTGTGATTAGTGAATTTGGAAAAAAAGTTTTCACTAAAAATAAGGCAATGACCTCAGTATCCATTGACTAATAAGCCGAGAGTTCTATTTACTGTAATTTTGGGAGTTGGTAATAATTCAGGGAGAAGCTGAGAATATACTAGATCCAAGGAGGGACTAGGTAAGGAAGTTCCTCCCAGAGGTGATAAATCCAAACTTGCTTCAATGATCCAAATACCTCTCCTATTAAATGGCAATAAAATAACAAACAAAAAACAACAAAAACTGTGACTAACCAATTTACAAACTAATTTTGGAAGTAGGAGAGTCTCTCTATTCTAGAATTAAATTTTCTTGGTGTAAAAATCATACCAAAAAGTAAAACTATGGGTCAAGTGCATTTTTTACATATTAATATGCTACTCCCTACAGTGTGATAACCATTAATTTATACAAACTATGCTCATCATTTTTCTGGGGGTTTTCTCTGCTCTTGTTTTCCAATTTTCTAGTTATATTTCTTAGTTACCCAAAGTTTAGAATGAAACAATTTCTACGAAGATTGCTCTAAGAAGATTGCCCATGCATTAAGTTTTATATTCCCACCATTCTAGGTTAGAACATTATAATAGTCAATGTGTGACTAATATTTGGGGGGAAACATTAATTTCTCCAGGTAGCTTTGTAGGTTTTACATTATTTTTATAGCTTATAATTATTATTTTCATCACTGGGACAATATTGTACTAAACCTTTGCTGTCTCCAGGATGGGGAATCTTTCAGTCACACTGATTCCATAGCCTTGTTTAATGTGCAAGAAGAACATTATTGTGTTTCTTTTGGCATTTAACATATTTTAATTATATTCTTTTCTGATTGAAAAGAAAACAGCATTTGTTTTAATCCAAAGAAATTATTTCTAAATTAATAGCTCATAAAAAATATGGAACACCTGGTTGTTCTTATTCACTATTTTTAGATAAAGGCTTACACAAATCTTTGATATTGAAACTAGAGGCCCGGTGCACGAAATTCATGCATGGTTAGGGTCCCTAGGCCTGGCCAGCAGTCAGGGCCAATTGGGGCTTTCTGGCTGCTGGCCAGGACCTCCCTTTGTTCTGCGCCACCCCCTGGTGGTCAGAGCACGTCATAGTGAGCAATTGAACTCGAAGTCTCCTGGTTGAACTCCCGAGGGGACACTTTATATATTAGCTTTTTATATATTTATAGATACTCAGATTGTTGCCTACATCACCCACATCTCTACATGCCTGGTTGTCCCAGACACCAATAATTATCTACATATAAATTGCTAGCAAGGAATAAAAGCATTTAGGAAGGTGTTTCCTATAGCAAAATAGTGTTTCTAAGAAGTACCTTTCCTACTCTCCCTCCCAGAAGCCCAGTATCTAGCAAAAAATTATATGCAAACTAAGTTCCCAAAATATATATCAATGAATTATCAAACGAAGAGCTAACACTTTCTGTTCTCATTTGTTCAGCATTTTTCAGGCACATGGTAAAAAATAACTTTATAATATTAAGTTGTAATAATACCATAGGAAGTCCTGATAAAATACCAGCATGAACAAAGTAATGAACAAATAAGTATTTGAGGTTAAGAAATCCAT